>NW_027174824.1:0-54000 GCF_000390325.3 Nicotiana tomentosiformis
ATTATGGAGTGGAGACCCTATGTTGGAAAAGAAACTAGGTATTGGAGACCCTATGTCTAAAAAAATAAAAATTAACTAGGGAGTGGAGACCCTATGTTGGAAAGGAAGATTAGGGAGTGGAGTCTCTATGTCTAAAATAATCATCAACTAGGGAGTGGAGACTCTATGTTGGAAAAGAGACTAGGGAGTGGAGACCATATGTCTAAAATAACATCAACTAGGGAGTGGAGACCCTATGTTGGAAAAGAGAGTAGGCAGTGGAGACCCTATGTCCAAAAATAACATCAATTAGGGAGTAGAGACCCTATGTTGGCCAAATGACTAGGGAGTGGAGACCCTATGTCTAAAAAAATAAAAATCAACTAGGGAGTAGAGACCCTATATTCAATAAGGCGACTAGGGAGTGGAGACCCTATGTCTAAAATAACATCAACTAGGGAGTGGACACTCTATGTTGGAAAAGAGACTAGGGAGTGAAGACCCTATGTCTATAATAACATCAACTAGGGAGTGGAGACCCTATGTTGGAAAAGAGACTAGGCAGTGGAGACCCTATGTCCAAAATAACATCAACTAGGGAGTGGAGACCCTATGTTGGAAAAGGCGACTAAGAAGTGGAGGCCCTATGTCTAAAATAATATCAACTAGGGAGTTGAGACCCTATGTAGGAAAAGAGAGTAGGGAGTGGAGAACCTATGTCGAAAATAAAATCAACTAGGGAGTGGAAACCCTATGTTGGAAAAGAGACTAGGGGGTGGAGACCCTATGTCTAAAAAATAAAAATCAACTATGGAGTGGAGTTCCTATGTCTAAAATAATCATCAACTAGGGAGTGGAGACCCTATGTCTAAAATAATATCAACTAGGTAGTGAAGACCCTATGTTGGAAAAGTAGACTAGGGAGTGGAGACCCTATGTCTAAAAAATAAAAATCAACTAGGGAGTGGTGACCCTACGTTGGAAAAGGCGACGATGGAGTGGAGACACTATGTCTAAAATAATATCAACTAGGAAGTGAAGACCCTATGTTGGAATACAGACTAAGGATTGGAAAACCTATGTCTAAAATAACATCAACTAGGGAGTGGAGACCCTATGTTGGAAAAGAAACTAGGGGGTACAGACCTTATGTCTAAATAATAGAAATCAACTATGGAGTAGAGACCCTATGTTGGAAAAGGCGACTAGGGAGTTGAAACCCTAAGCCTAAAATAACATCGACTATGGAGTGGAGACCCTATGTTGGAAAAGAGACTAGGGATTGGACATCCTACGTATAAAATAACATCAACTAGGGAGTGAAGACCCTATGTTGGAAAATAGACTAGGGAGTTGAGCCCCCATGTCTAAAATAACATCAACTAGGGATTGTAGACCCTATGTTGGAAAGGACGATTGAGGAGTGGAGACCCTATATCTAAAATAACATCAATTATGGAGTGGAGACCCTATGTTAGAAAAGAAACTAGGTATTGGAGACCCTATGTCTAAAAAAATAAAAATTAACTAGGGAGTGGAGACCCTATATTGGAAAAGAAGATTAGGGAGTGGAGTCTCTATGTCAAAAATAAATATCAACAAGGTAGTGGAGACCCTATGTTGGAAAAGAGACTACGGAGTGGAGACCATATGTCTAAAATAACATCAACTAGGGAGTGGAGACCCTATGTTGGAAAAGAAGACTAGGGAGTGGAAACCCTATGTCAAAAATAGCATCAACTAGGGAGTGGAGACCCTATGTTGGAAAGGGCGACTGAGGTGTGGAGACCCTATGTCTAAAATAACATCAATTATGGAGTGGAGACCCTATGTTGGAAAAGAAAATAGGTATTGGAGACCCTATGTCTAAAAAAATAAAAATTAACTAGGGAATGGAGACCCTATGTTGGAAAGGAAGATTAGGGAGTGGAGTCTCTATGTCTAAAATAATCATCAACTAGGGAGTGGAGACTCTATGTTGGAAAAGAGACTAGGGAGTGGAGACCATATGTCTAAAATAACATCAGCTAGGGAGTGGAGACCCTATGTTGGAAAAGGAGACTAGGGAGTGGAAACCCTATGTCTGAAATAGCATCAACTAGGGAGTGGAGACCCTATGTTGGAAAGGGCGACTGAGGTGTGGAGACCCTATGTCTAAAATAACATCAATTATGGAGTGGAGACCCTATGTTGGAAAAGAAAATAGGTATTGGAGACCCTATGTCTAAAAAATAAAAATTAACTAGGGAGTGGAGACCCTATGTTGGAAAGGAAGATTAGGGAGTGGAGTCTCTATGTCTAAAATAATCATCAACTAGGGAGTGGAGACTCTATGTTGGAAAAGAGACTACGGAGTGGAGACCACATGTCTAAAATAACATCAACTAGGGAGTGGAGACCCTATGTTGGAAAAGGAGACTAGGGAGTGGAAACCCTATGTCTGAAATAGCATCAACTAGGGAGTGGAGACCCTATGTTGGAAAGGGCGACTGAGGTGTGGAGACCCTATGTCTAAAATAACATCAATTATGGAGTGGAGACCCTATGTTGGAAAAGAAAATAGGTATTGGAGACCCTATGTCTAAAAAAATAAAAATTAACTAGGGAGTGGAGACCCTATGTTGGAAAGGAAGATTATGGAGTGGAGTCTCTATGTCTAAAATAATCATCAACTAGGGAGTGGAGACTCTATGTTGGAAAAGAAACTAGGGAGTGGAGACCATATGTGTAAAATAACATCAACTAGGGAGTGGAGACCCTATGTTGGAAAAGAGAGTAGGCAGTGGAGACCCTATGTCCAAAAATAACATCAATTAGGGAGTGGAGACCCTATGTTGGCAAAACGACTAGGGAGTGGAGACCCTATGTCTAAAAAAATAAAAATCAACTAGGGAGTGGAGACCCTATATTCAAAAAAGCGACTAGGGAGTGGAGACCCTATGTCTAAAAAATAAAAATCAAATAGGGAGTGGAGACCCTATATTAGAAAAGGTGGCTAGGGAGTGGAGACCCTATGTCTAAAATAATATCAACTAGGGAGTGGAGACTCTATGTTGGAAAAGAGACTAGGGAGTGGAGACCCTTTGTCTATATAACATCAACTAGGGAGTGGAGACCCTATGTTGGAAAAGAGACTAGGCAGTGGAGACCCTATGTCCAAAATAACATCAACTAGGGAGTTGAGATCCTATGTTGGAAAAGGCGACTAAGAAGTGGAGACCCTATGTCTAAAGTAATATCAACTAGGGAGTGGAGACCCTATGTAGGAAAAGAAAGTAGGGAGTGGAGAACCTATGTCGAAAATAAAATCAACTAGGGAGTGGAAACCCTATGTTCGAAAAGAGACTAGGGGGTGGATACCCTATGTCTAAAAAATAAAAATCAACTATGAAGTGGAGTCCCTATGTCTAAAATAATCATCAACTAGGGAGTGGAGACCCTATGTTGGAAAAGAGACTAGGGAGTGGAGACCCTATGTCTAAAATAACATCAACTAGGGAGTGGAGACACTATGTCTAAAATAATATCAACTAGGTAGTGAAGACCCTATGTTGGAATACAGACTAAGGATTGGAAAACCTATGTCTAAAATAACATCAACTAGGGAGTGGAGACCCTATGTTGGAAAAGAAACTAGGGGGTACAGACCTTATGTCTAAATAATAAAAATCAACTATGGAGTAGAGACCCTATGTTGGAAAAGGCGACTAGGGAGTTCAAACCCTAAGCCTAAAATAACATCGACTATGGAGTGGAGACCCTATGTTGGAAAAGAGACTAGGGATTGGACATCCTACGTATAAAATAACATCAACTAGGGAGTGAAGACCCTATGTTGGAAAATAGACTAGGGAGTTGAGACCCTATGTCTAAAATAACATCAACTAAGGATTGTAGACCCTATGTTGGAAAGGGCGACTGAGGAGTGGAGACCCTATATCTAAAATAACATCAATTATGGAGTGGAGACCCTATGTTGGAAAAGAAACTAGGTATTGGAGACCCTATGTCTAAAATAACATCAACTAGGGTGTGGAGACACTATATTGGAACAGAGACTAGGAAGTGGAGACCTTATGTTTAAAATAAAATCAACTAGGGAGTGGAGACCCTATGTTGGAAAAGAAACTAGGGGGTGGAGACCTTATGTCTAAAAAATAAAAATCAACTATAGAGTGGAGACCCTATGTTGGAAAAGGCGACTAGGGAATTGAGACCCTATGCCTAAAATAACATCAACTAGGAAGTGGAGACCCTATGTTGGAAAAGAGACTAGGGAGTGGAGAACCTATGTTGGAAAAGCGATTAGGGAGTGGAGACCCTATGTCTAAAAAAATAAAAATCAACTAGGGAGTGGAGACCCTATGTTGGAAAAGGAGACTAGGGAGTTGAGACCCTATGCCTAAAATAATATCAACTAGGGAGTGGAGACCCTATTTTGAAAAAGGCGACTAGGGAGTGGAGACCCTATGTCTAAAATATTATTAACTAGGGAGTGGGGACCCTATATTGGAAAATAGACTAGAGAGTGGACACCCTATGTCTAAAATAACATCAACTAGGGACTGGAGACCCTATGTCTAAAAAATAAATATCCACTATGGAGTGGAGACCCTATGTTGGAAAAGGCGATTAGGGAGTGGAGACCCAATGTTGGAAAAGAGACAAGGAGTGGAGACCCTATGTCTAAAATAACATCAACTAGGGAGTGGAGACCCTATGTTTGAAAAGAGAATAGGGAGTGGAGACCCTATGTTGAAAAAGAGACTAGGCAGTGGAGACCCTATGTCGAAAATAACATCAACTAGGAAGTGGAGACCCTATGTTGGAAAAGCGACTAGGGAGTGGAGACCCTATGTCTAAAAAAATAAAAATCAACTAGGCAGTGGAGACCCTATGTTGGAAAAAGCGACTAGGCAGTGGAGACCCTATGTCTACAAAATAAAAATTAACTATGGAGTGGAGACCCTATGTTGGAAAAAATGACTAGGGAGTGGACACCCTATGTCTATAATATCATCAACTAGGGAGTGGAGACCCTATGTTCGAAAAGGAGACTAGGGAGTGGAGACCCTATGTCTAAAAAATAATAATCAACTAGGGAGTGGAGACCCTACGTTGGAAAAGGCGACGAGGGAGTGGAGACCCTATGTCTTAAATAAAATCAACTAGGGAGTGGAGACCCTATGTTGAAAAAGAAACTAAGGGGTGGAGACCTTATGTCTAAAAAATAAAAATCAACTATGGAGTGGAGACCCTATGTTGGAAAAAGAGACTAGGGAGTTGAGACCCTATGCCTAAAATAACATCAACTAGGGAGTAGAGACCCTATGTTGGAAAAGAGACTAGGGATTGGAGATCATATGTCTAAAATAACATCAACTAGGGAGTGGAGACCCTATGTTGGAAAAGAGACTAGGGAGTGGAGACCCTATGTCTAAAATAACATCAACTAGGGTGTGGAGACACTATATTGGAACAGAGACTAGGAAGTGGAAACCTTATGTTTAAAATAACATCAACTAGGGAGTGGAGACCCTATGTTGGAAAAGAAACTAGGGGGTGGAGACCTTATGTCTAAAAAATAAAAATCAACTATAGAGTGGAGACCCTATGTTGGAAAAGGCGACTAGGGAATTGAGACCCTATGCCTAAAATAACATCAACTAGGAAGTGGAGACCCTATGTTGGAAAAGAGACTAGGGAGTGGAGAACCTATGTTGGAAAAGCGATTAGGGAGTGGAGACCCTATGTCTAAAAAAATAAAAATCAACTAGGGAGTGGAGACCCTATGTTGGAAAAGGAGACTAGGGAGTTGAGACCCTATGCCTAAAATAACATCAACTAGGGAGTGGAGACCCTATTTTGGAAAAGGCGACTAGGGAGTGGAGACCCTATGTCTAAAATATTATTAACTAGGGAGTGGGGACCCTATATTGGAAAATAGACTAGAGAGTGGACACCCTATGTCTAAAATAACATCAACAAGGGACTGGAGACCCTATGTCTAAAAAATAAATATCAACTATGGAGTGGAGACCCTATGTTGGAAAAGGCGAATAGGGAGTGGAGACCCAATGTTGGAAAAGAGACAAGGAGTGGAGACCCTATGTCTAAAATAACATCAACTAGGGAGTGGAGACCCTATGTTTGAAAAGAGAATAGGGAGTGGAGACCCTATGTCTAAAATAACATCAATTAGGGAGTGGAGACCCTATGTTGAAAAAGAGACTAGGCAGTGGAGACCCTATGTCCAAAATAACATCAACTAGGAAGTGGAGACCCTATGTTGGAAAAGCGACTAGGGAGTGGAGACCCTATGTCTAAAAAAATAAAAATCAACTAGGCAGTGGAGACCCTATGTTGGAAAAAGCGACTAGGCAGTGGAGACCCTATGTCTAAAAAATAAAAATTAACTATGGAGTGGAGACCCTATGTTGGAAAAAATGACTAGGGAGTGGACACCCTATGTTTATAATATCATCAACTAGGGAGTGGAGACCCTATGTTCGAAAAGGAGACTAGGGAGTGGAGACCCTATGTCTAAAAAATAATAATCAACTAGGGAGTGGAGACCCTACGTTGGAAAAGGCGACGAGGGAGTGGAGACCCTATGTCTTAAATAAAATCAACTAGGGAGTGGAGACCCTATGTTGAAAAAGAAACTAAGGGGTGGAGACCTTATGTCTAAAAAAATAAAAATCAACTATGGAGTGGAGACCCTATGTTGGAAAAGGAGACTAGGGAGTTGAGACCCTATGCCTAAAATAACATCAACTAGGGAATAGAGACCCTATGTTAGAAAAGAGACTAGGGATTGGAGATCATATGTCTAAAATAACATCAACTAGGGAGTGGAGACCCTATGTTTGAAAAGAGACTAGGGAGTGGAGACCCTATGTCTAAAATAACATCAACTAGGGTGTGGAGACACTATATTGGAACAGAGACTAGGAAGTGGAGACCTTATGTTTAAAATAACATCAACTAGGGAGTGGAGACCCTATGTTGGAAAAGAAACTAGGGGGTGGAGACCTTATGTCTAAAAAATAAAAATCAACTATAGAGTGGAGACCCTATGTTGGAAAAGGCAACTAGGGAATTGAGACCCTATGCCTAAAATAACATCAACTAGGAAGTGGAGACCCTATGTTGGAAAAGAGACTAGGGAGTGGAGAACCTATGTTGGAAAAGCGATTAGGGAGTGGAGACCCTATGTCTAAAAAAATAAAAATCAACTAGGGAGTGGAGACCCTATGTTGGAAAAGGAGACTAGGGAGTTGAGACCCTATGCCTAAAATAACATCAACTAGGGAGCGGAGACCCTATTTTGGAAAAGGCGACTAGGGAGTGGAGACCCTATGTCTAAAATGTTATTAACTAGGGAGTGGGGACCCTATATTGGAAAATAGACTGGAGAGTGGACACCCTATGTCTAAAATAACATCAACTAGGGACTGGAGACCCTATGTCTAAAAAATAAATATCAACTATGGAGTGGAGACCCTATGTTGGAAAAGGCGATTAGGGAGTGGAGACCCAATGTTGGAAAAGAGAGAAGGAGTGGAGACCCTATGTCTAAAATAACATCAACTAGGGAGTGGAGACCCTATGTTTGAAAAAAGAATAGGGAGTGGAGACCCTATGTCTAAAATAACATCTATTAGGGAGTGGAGACCCTATGTTGAAAAAGAGACTAGGCAGTGGAGACCCTATGTCCAAAATAACATCAACTAGGAAGTGGAGACCCTATGTTGGAAAAGCGACTAGGGAGTGGAGACCCTATGTCTAAAAAAATAAAAATCAACTAGGCAGTGGAGACCCTATGTTGGAAAAAGCGACTAGGCAGTGGAGACCCTATGTCTAAAAAATAAAAATTAACAATGGAGTGGAGACCCTATGTTGGAAAAAATGACTAGGGAGTGGACACCCTATGTCTATAATATCATCAACTTGGGAGTGGAGACCCTATGTTCGAAAAGGAGACTAGGGAGTGGAGACCCTATGTCTAAAAAATAATAATCAACTAGGGAGTGGAGACCCTACGTTGGAAAAGGCGACGAGGGAGTGGAGACCCTATGTCTTAAATAACATCAACTAGGGAGTGGAGACCCTATGTTGGAAAAGAAGATTAGAGAGTGGAGTCCCTATGTCTAAAATAATCATCAACTTGGGAGTGGAGACCCTATGTCGAAAAAGAGACTAGGGAGTGGAGACCCTATGTCTAAAATAACATCAATTAGGGAGTGGAGACCCTATGTTGGAAAAGGAGACTAGGGAGTGGAGAACCTATGTTTAAAAAATAAAAATCAACTAGGGAGTGGAGACCCTACATTGGAAAAGGCGACGAGGGAGTGGACACCCTATGTCTAAAATAATATCAACTAGGTAGTAAAGACCCTATGTTGGAATAAAGACTAAGGATTGGAGAACCTATGTCTAAAATAACATCAACTAGAGAGTGGAGACCCTATGTTGGAAAAGAAACTAGGGGGTGTAGACCTTATGTCTAAAAAATAAAAATCAACTATGGAGTGGAGACCCTATGTTTGAAAAGGCGACTAGGGAGTGGAAACCCTATGTCTAAAATAACATCAACTAGGGAGTGGAGACCCTATGTTGGAAAAGAAACTAGGGGGTGGAGACCTTATGTCTAAAAAATAAAAATCAACTATGGAGTAGACACCATATATTGGAAAAGCTGGCTAGGGAGTTGAGACCATATGCCTAAAATTACATCAACTAGGGAGTGGAGACCCTATGTTGGAAAAGAGCCTAGGGATTGGAGATCCTATGTCTAAAATAACATCAACTAGGGAGTGGAGACCCTATGTTGGAAAAGAGACTTGGGAGTGGAGATCCTATGTCTAAAATAACATCAACTAGGGTGTGGCGACACTATGTTGGAACAAGAGACTAGGGATTGGAGACCCTATGTCTAAAAAATAAAAATCAACTAGGGAGTGGAGACCCTACGTTGGAAAAGGCGACGAGGGAGTGGACACCCTATGTCTAAAATAATAACAACTAGGTATTGAAGACCCTATGTTGGAATAGAGACTAAGAATTGGAGAACCTATGTCTAAAATAACATCAACTAGAGTGTGGAGACCCTATGTTGGAAAAGAAACTAGGGGGTGGAGACCTTATGTCTAAAATATAAAAATCAACTATGGAGTGGAGACCCTATGTTGGAAAAGGAGACTAGGGAGTTGAGACCCTATGCCTAAAATAACATCTACTAGGGAGTGGAGACCCTATGTTGGAAAAGAGACGAGGGAGTGGACACCCTATGTCTAAAATAATATCAACTAGGTAGCGAAGACCCTATGTTGGAATAGAGACTAAGGATTGGAGAACCTATGTCTAAAATAACTTCAACTAGGGAGTCGAGACCCTATGTTGAAAAAGAAACTAAGGGGTGGAGACCTTATGTCTAAAAAATAAAAATCAACTATGGACTGGAGACCCTGTGTTGGAAAAGGAGACTAGGGAGTTGAGACCCTATGCCTAAAATAACATCAACTAGGGAGTGGAGACCCTATGTTGGAAAAGAGACTAGGGATTGGAGATCATATGTCTAAAATAACATCAACTAGGGAGTGGAGACCCTATGTTGGAAAAGAGACTAGGGAGTGGAGACCCTATGTCTAAAATAACATCAACTAGGGTGTGGAGACACTATATTGGAACAGAGACTAGAAAGTGGAGACCTTATGTATAAAATAACATTAACTAGGGAGTGGAGACCCTATGTTGGAAAAGAAACCAGGGGGTGGAGACCTTATGTCTAAAAAATAAAAATCAACTATGGAGTGGAGACCCTATGTTGGAAAAGGCGACTAGGGAATTGAGACCCTATGCCTAAAATAACATCAACTAGGAAGTGGAAACCCTATGTTGGAAAAGAGACTATGGAGTGGAGAACCTATGTTGGAAAAGCGATTAGGGAGTGGAGACCCTATGTCTAAAAAAAATAAAAATCAACTAGGGAGTGGAGACCCTATGTTGGAAAAGGAGACTATGGAGTTGAGACCCTATGCCTAAAATAACATCAACTAGGGAGTGGAGACCCTATATTGGAAAAGAGACTAGGGATTGGAGATCCTATGTCTAAAATAACATCAACTAGGGAGTGGAGACCCTATGTTGGAAAAGAGACTAGGAAGTGGAGACCCTATTTCTAAAAAATAAAAATCAACTAGGGTGTGGAGACCCTACATTGGAAAAGGCGACGAGGGAGTGGACACTCTATGTCTAAAATAATATCAACTAGGTAGCGAAGACCCTATGTTGGAATAGAGACTAAGGATTGGAGAACCAATGTCTAAAATAAATTCAACTAGGGAGTGGAGACCCTATGTTGAAAAAGAAACTAAGGGGTGGAGACCTTATGTCTAAAAAATAAAAATCAACTATGGAGTGGAGACCCTATGTTGGAAAAGGAGACAAGGGAGTTGAGACCCTATGCCTAAAATAACATCAACTAGGGAGTGGAGACCCTATGTTGGAAAAGAGACTAGGGATTGGAGATCATATGTCTAAAATAACATCAACTAGGGAGTGGAGACCCTATGTTGGAAAAGAGACTAGGGAGTGGAGACCCTATGTCTAAAATAACATCAACTAGGGTGTGGAGACACTATATTGGAACAGACACTAGGAAGTGGAGACCTTATGTTTAAAATAACATCAACTAGGGAGTGGAGACCCTATGTTGGAAAAGAAACTAGGGGGTAGAGACCTTATGTCTATAAAATAAAAATCAACTATGGAGTGGAGACCCTATGTTGGAAAAGGCGACTAGGGAATTGAGACCCTATGCCTAAAATAACATCAACTAGGGAGTGGAGACCCTATGTTGGAAAAGAGACTAGGGAGTGGAGACCCTATGTTGGAAAAGCGATTAGGGAGTGGAGACCCTATGTCTAAAAAAATAAAAATCAACTAGGGAGTGGAGACCCTATGTTGGAAAAGGAGACTAGGGAGTTGAGACCCTATGCCTAAAATAACATCAACTAGGGAGTGGAGACCCTATGTTGGAAAAGAAACTAGGGATTGGAGATCCTATGTCTAAAATAACATCAACTAGGGAGTAGGGACCCTATGTTGGAAAAGAGACTAGGAAGTGGAGACCCTATGTCTAAAAAATAAAAATCAACTAGGGTGCGGCGACCCTACGTTGGAAAACGCGACGAGGGAGTGGACAGCCTATGTCTAAAATAATATCAACTAGGTAGCGAAGACCCTATGTTGGAATAGAGACTAAGGATTGGAGAACCTATGTCTAAAATTACTTCAACTAGGGAGTGGAGACCCTGTGTTGAAAAAGAAACTAAGGGGTGGAAACCTTATGTCTAAAAAATAAAAATCAACTATCGAGTGGAGACCCTATGTTGGAAAAGGAGACTAGGGAGTTGAGACCCTATGCCTAAAACAACATCAACTAGGGAGTGGAGACCCTATGTTGGAAAAGAGACTAGGGATTGGAGATCATATGTCTAAAATAACATCAACTAGGGAGTGGAGACCCTATGTTGGAAAAGAGACTAGGGAGTGGAGACCCTATGTCTAAAATAACATCAACTAGGGTGTGGAGACACTATATTGGAACAGACACTAGGAAGTGGAGACCTTATGTTTAAAATAACATCAACTAGGGAGTGGAGACCCTATGTTGGAAAAGAAACTAGGGGGTAGAGACCTTATGTCTATAAAATAAAAATCAACTATGGAGTGGAGACCCTATGTTGGAAAAGGCGACTAGGGAATTGAGACCCTATGCCTAAAATAACATCAACTAGGGAGTGGAGACCCTATGTTGGAAAAGAGACTAGGGAGTGGAGACCCTATGTTGGAAAAGCGATTAGGGAGTGGAGACCCTATGTCTAAAAAAATAAAAATCAACTAGGGAGTGGAGACCCTATGTTGGAAAAGGAGACTAGGGAGTTGAGACCCTATGCCTAAAATAACATCAACTAGGGAGTGGAGACCCTATGTTGGAAAAGAAACTAGGGATTGGAGATCCTATGTCTAAAATAACATCAACTAGGGAGTAGGGACCCTATGTTGGAAAAGAGACTAGGAAGTGGAGACCCTATGTCTAAAAAATAAAAATCAACTAGGGTGCGGCGACCCTACGTTGGAAAACGCGACGAGGGAGTGGACAGCCTATGTCTAAAATAATATCAACTAGGTAGCGAAGACCCTATGTTGGAATAGAGACTAAGGATTGGAGAACCTATGTCTAAAATTACTTCAACTAGGGAGTGGAGACCCTGTGTTGAAAAAGAAACTAAGGGGTGGAAACCTTATGTCTAAAAAATAAAAATCAACTATCGAGTGGAGACCCTATGTTGGAAAAGGAGACTAGGGAGTTGAGACCCTATGCCTAAAACAACATCAACTAGGGAGTGGAGACCCTATGTTGGAAAAGAGACTAGGGATTAGAGATCATATGTCTAAAATAACATCAACTAGGGAGTGGAGACCCTATGTTGGAAAAGAGACTAGGGAGTGGAGACCCTATGTCTAAAATATAATCACCTAGAGAGTGGAGACCCTATGTCAGAAAAGAGACTAGGCAGTAGAGACCCTATGTCCAAAATAACATCAACTAGGGAGTGGAGACCCTATGTTGGAAAAGAGAGTAGGGATTGGTGACCCTATGTGTAAAATAACAAATAGGGAGTGGAGACCCTATGTTGGAAAAGGCGACTAGGGAGTGGAGACCCTATGTCTAAAATATTATCAATTAGGGAGTGGAGACCCTATGATAAAAAATAGACTATAGATTGGAGACCCTATGACTAAAATAACATCAACTAGGGAGTGGAGACCCTATGTAGGAAAAGAGACTAGGGAGTGGAGACCCTATGTCTAAAAAATAAAAATCAACTAAGGAGTGGAGACCCTATGTTAGAAAAGGCGACTAGGGAGTGGAGACCCAATGTTGGAAAAGAGACAAGAGAGTGGAGACCCTCTGTCTAAAATAACATCAACTAGGGAGTGGAGACCCTATGTTGGAAAAGAGACTAGGGATTGGAGATCCTATGTCTAAAATATCATCAACTAGGGAGTGGAGACCCTATGTTGGAAAAGAGACTAGGAAGTGGAGACCCTATGTCTAAAAAATAAAAATCAACTAGGGTGTGGAGACCTTACGTTGGAAAAGGCGACAAGGGAGTGGACACCCTATGTCTAAAATAATATCAACTATGTAGCGAAGACCCTATGTTGGAATAGAGACTAAGGATTGGAGAACCTATGTCTAAAATTACTTCAACTAGGGAGTGGAGACCTTGTGTTGAAAAAGAAACTAAGGGGTGGAAACCTTATGTCTAAAAAATAAAAATCAACTATGGAGTGGAGACCCTATGTTGGAAAAGGAGACTAGGGAGTTGAGACCCTATGCCTAAAATAACATCAACTAGGGAGTGGAGACCCTATGTTGGAAAAGAGACTAGGGATTGGAGATCATATGTCTAAAATAACATCAACTAGGGAGTGGAGACCCTATGTTGGAAAAGAGACTAGGGAGTGGAGACCCTATATCTAAAATAATATCAACTAGGGTGTGGAGACACTATGTTGGAACAGAGACTAGGAAGTGGAGACCTTATGTTTAAAATAGCATCAACTAAGGAGTGGAGACCCTATGTTGGAAAAGAGACTAGGGAGGGGAGACCCTATGTTGGAAAAGCGATTAGGGAGTGGAGACCCTATGTCTAAAAAAATAAAAATCTACTAGGGAGTGGAGACCCTATGTTGGAAAAGAGACTAGGGATTGGAGATCCTATGTCTAAAATAACATCAACTAGGGAGTGGAGACCCTATGTTGGAAAAGAGACTAGGAAGTGGAGACCCTATGTCTAAAAAATAAAAATCAACTAGGGTGTGGAGACCCTACGTTGGAAAAGGCGACGAGGGAATGGACACCCTATGTCTAAAATAATATAAACTAGGTAGCGAAGACCCTATGTTGGAATAGAGACTAAGGATTGGAGAACCTATGTCTAAAATAACTTCAACTAGGGAGTGGAGACCCTAAGTTGAAAAAGAAACTAAGGGGTGGAAACCTTATGTCTAAAAAATAAAAATCAACTATGGAGTGGAGACCATATGTTGGAAAAGGAGACTAGGGAGTTGAGACCCTATGCCTTAAATAACATCAACTAGGGAGTGGAGACCCTATGTTGGAAAAGAGACTAGGGATTGGAGATCCTATGTCTAAAATAACATCAACTAGGGAGTGGAGACCCTATGTTGGAAAAGAGACTAGGAAGTGGAGACCCTATGTCTAAAAAATAAAAATCAACTAGGGTGTGGAGACCCTACGTTGGAAAAGGCGACGAGGGAATGGACACCCTATGTCTAAAATAATATAAACTAGGTAGCGAAGACCCTATGTTGGAATAGAGACTAAGGTTTGGAGAACCTATGTCTAAAATAACTTCAACTAGGGAGTGGAGACCCTAAGTTGAAAAAGAAACTAAGGGGTGGAAACCTTATGTCTAAAAAATAAAAATCAACTATGGAGTGGAGACCATATGTTGGAAAAGGAGACTAGGGAGTTGAGACCCTATGTTGAAAAAGAGACTAGGCAGAGGAGACACTATGTTGGAAAAGGGACTAGGGAGTGGAGACCCTATGTCTAAAATAACATCAACTAGGGAGTGGTGACCCTATGTCTAAAATAACATAAACTAGTGAGTGGAGACACTATTATTGAAAAGAGACTAGGGAGTGGAGACCCTATATTTAAAATAACATCAACTAAGGAGTGGAGACCCTATGTTGGAAAAGAGATTAGGGAGTGGAGACCCTATGTCTAAAATAACAACAACTAGAGAATGGAGACCCTATGTTGGAAAAGAGACTAGGGAATGGAGACCCTATGTCAAAATTAATATCAACTAAGGAGTGGAGACCCTATGTTGGAAAAGAGACTAGGCAATGGAGACCTTATGTCCAAAATAACATCAAATAGGGAGTGGTGACCCTATGTTAAAAAAAAGACTAGGGAGTAGAGACCCTATGTCTAAAAAAATAAAAATCAACTAGGGAATGGAGACCCTATGTTGGAAAAAGCTATTCGGGAGTGGAGACCCTATGTCTAAAATAATATCAACTAGGGAGTGGAGACCCTATGTTAGAAAAGAGACTAGGGAGTGGAGACCCTATGTCTAAAATAACATCAACTAGGGAGTGTAGACCCTATGTTGGAAAAGTGACTAGGGAGTGAAGACCCTATGTTGGAAAAGCCGACTAGGGAATAGAGATCCTATGTATAAAAAATAAAAATCATCTAGGGAGTGTATGTAGACCCTATGTTAGAAAAGACGACTAGGGTGTAGAGACCCTATGTCTATAATAACATCAACTAGGGAGCGGTGACCATATGTTGGAAAGGAGACTAGGTAGTGGACACCCTATGTCTAAAATAACATTAACTAGGGAGTGGAGACCCTATATTGGAAAAGAGACTAGGGAGTGGACACCCTATGTCTTAAAAAAATCAACTATGGAGTGGAGACCCTATGTTGGAAAAGACGACTAGGGAGTGGAGACCTGATGTCTAAAATAACATCAACTATGGAGTGGAGACCCTATGTTAGAAAAAAGACTAGGAATTGGAGACACTATGTCTAAAATAACATCAACTAGGGAGTGGAGACCGTATGTTAGAAAAGAGACTAGGGAGTGGAGACCCTATGTCTAAAATAACGTCATCTAGGGAGTGGAGACCCTATGTTGGAATAGAGACTAGGGAGTAGAAACCCTATATCTAAAATAAAATCAACTAGAGAGTGGAGACCCTATGTTGGAAAAGAGACTAGGAATTGGAGACCCTATGTCTAAAATAACATCAACTAGGGAGTGGAGACCTTATGTTCGAAACGAGACTTGGGAGTGGAGACCCTATGTCCAAAATAACATCAACTAGGGAGTGGAGACCCTATGTTGGATATGGGACTAGGACGTGGAAACCCTATGTCTAAAAAAGAAAAATCAACTATGGAGTGGAGACCATAAATAGGGAAAGGCAACTCGGGAGTCGAGACCCTATGTTGGAAAAGAGACTAGGGAGTGGAGACCCTATGTCTAAAATAACATCAACTAGAGGGTGGAGACCCTATGTATAAAAAATAAAAATCAACTATGGAGTGGAGACCCTATGTTAGAAAAGGCGACTAGAGAGTAGAGACCCTAGGTCAAAAATAACATCAACTAGGGAGTGGAGACCCTATGTTGGAATAGAGACAAGAGATTGGAGACCCTATGTCTGGAATAACATCAACTAGGTAGTGAAGACCATATGTTGCAAAAGAGACTAAGGAGTGGAGACCCTATGTCTAAAATAACATCAACTAGGGAGTGGAGACCCTATGTTGGAAAAGAGACTAGGGATTGGAGACCCTATGTCTAAAATAACATCAACTAGGGAGTGGAGACCCTATTTTGGAAAAGACACTAGGGAGTGGAGACCCTATGTTTAAAATAACATCAACTAAGGAGTGGAGACCCTATATTGGAAAAGAGACTAGGGAGTGGACACCCTATGTCTAAAAAAAATCAACTATGGAGTGGATACCCTCTGTTGGAAAAGGCGACTAGGGAGTGGAGACCTGATGTCTAAAATAACATCAACTAGGGAGTGGAGACCCTATGTTAGAAAAAAGACTAGGAATTGGATACACTATGTCTAAAATAACATCAACTAGGGAGTGGAGACCCTATGTTGGAAAAGAGACTAGGGAGTGAAGACCCTATGTTGGAAAAGCCGACTAGGGAGTAGAGATCCTATGTATAAAAAATAAAAATCATCTAGGGAGTGGAGACCCTATGTTAGAAAAGACGACTAGGGAGTAGAGACCCTATGTCTATAATAACATCAACTAGGGAGCGGTGACCATATGTTGGAAAGGAGACTAGGTAGTGGACACCCTATGTCTAAAATAACATTAACTAGGGAGTGGAGACCCTATATTGGAAAAGAGACTAGGGAGTGGACACCCTATGTCTTAAAAATATCAACTATGGAGTGGAGACCCTATGTTGGAAAAGACGACTAGGGAGTGGAGACCTGATGTCTAAAATAACATCAACTATGGAGTGGAGACCCTATGTTAGAAAAAAGACTAGGAATTGGAGACACTATGTCTAAAATAACATCAACTAGGGAGTGGAGACCGTATGTTGGAAAAGAGACTAGGGAGTGGAGACCCTATGTCTAAAATAACGTCATCTAGGGAGTGGAGACCCTATGTTGGAATAGAGACTAGGGAGTAGAAACCCTATATCTAAAATAAAATCAACTAGGGAGTGGAGACCTTATGTGGTAAAAGAGACTAGGGAGTGGAGACCCTATGTCTAAAATAACATATACTAGGGAGTGGAGACCCTATGTTGGAAAAGAGACTAGGAATTGGAGACCCTATGTCTAAAATAACATCAACTAGGGAGTAGAGACCTTATGTTCGAAACGAGACTAGGGAGTGGAGACCCTATGTGCAAAATAACATCAACTAGGGAGTGGAGACCCTATGTTGGATATGGGACTAGGATGTGGAAACCCTATGTATAAAAAAGAAAAATCAACTATGGAGTGGAGACCATAAATAGGGAAAGGCAACTAGGGAGTCGAGACCCTATGTTGGAAAAGAGACTAGGGAGTGGAGACCCTATGTCTAAAATAACATCAACTAGAGGGTGGAGACCCTATGTATAAAAAATAAAAATCAACTATGGAGTGGAGACCCTATGTTAGAAAAGGCGACTAGAGAGTAGAGACCCTAGGTCAAAAATAACATCAACTAGGGAGTGGAGACCCTATGTTGGAATAGAGACAAGAGATTGGAGACCCTATATCTGGAATAACATCAACTAGGTAGTGAAGACCATATGTTGCAAAAGAGACTAAGGAGTGGAGACCCTATGTCTAAAATAACATCAACTAGGGAGTGGAGATCCTATGTTGGAAAAGAGACTAGGGAGTGGAGACCCTATGTCTAAAATAACATCAACTAGGGAGTGGAGACCCTATTTTGGAAAAGACACTAGGGAGTGGAGACCCTATGTTTAAAATAACATCAACTAAGGAGTGGAGACCCGATATTGGAAAAGAGACTAGGGAGTGGACACCCTATGTCTAAAAAAAATCAACTATGGAGTGGATACCCTATGTTGGAAAAGGCGACTAGGGAGTAGAGACCTGATGTCTAAAATAACATCAACTAGGGAGTGGAGACCCTATGTTAGAAAAAAGACTAGGAATTGGATACACTATGTCTAAAATAACATCAACTAGGGAGTGGAGACCCTATGTTGGAAAAGAGACTAGGGAGTGAAGACCCTATGTTGGAAAAGCCGACTAGGGAGTAGAGATCCTATGTATAAAAAATAAAAATCATCTAGGGAGTGGAGACCCTATGTTAGAAAAGACGACTAGGGAGTAGAGACCCTATGTCTATAATAACATCAACTAGGGAGCGGTGACCATATGTTGGAAAGGAGACTAGGTAGTGGACACCCTATGTCTAAAATAACATTAACTAGGGAGTGGAGACCCTATATTGGAAAAGAGACTAGGGAGTGGACACCCTATGTCTTAAAAAAATCAACTATGTAGTGGAGACCCTATGTTGGAAAATACGACTAGGGAGTGGAGACCTGATGTCTAAAATAACATCAACTATGGAGTGGAGACCCTATGTTAGAAAAAAGACTAGGAATTGGAGACACTATGTCTAAAATAACATCAACTAGGGAGTGGAGACCGTATGTTGGAAAAGAGACTAGGGAGTGGAGACCCTATGTCTAAAATAACGTCATCTAGGGAGTGGAGACCCTATGTTGGAATAGAGACTAGGGAGTAGAAACCCTATATCTAAAATAAAATCAACTAGGGAGTGGAGACATTATGTGGTAAAAGAGACTAGGGAGTGGATACCCTATGTCTAAAATAACATCAACTAGGGAGTGGAGACCCTATGTTGGAAAAGAGACTAGGAATTGGAGACCCTATGTCTAAAATAACATCAACTAGGGAGTGGAGACCTTATGTTCGAAACGAGACTAGGGAGTGGAGACCCTATGTCCAAAATAACATCAACTAGGGAGTGGAGACCCTATGTTGGATATGGGACTAGGACGTGGAGACCCTATGTCTAAAAAAAAATCAACTATGGAGTGGAGACCCTATAATAGAAAAGGCGACTAGAGAGTAGAGACCCTATGTCAAAAATAACATCAACTAGGGAGTGGAGACAATATGTTGGAATAGAGACAAGAGATTGGAGACCCTATGTCTGAAATAACATCAACTAGGTAGTGAAGACCATATGTTGCAAAAGAGACTAAGGAGTGGAGACCCTATGTCTAAAATAACATAAACTAGGGAGTGGAGACCCTATGTTGGAAAAGAGACTAGGGAGTGGAGACCCTATGTCTAAAATTACATCAACTAGGGAGTGGAGACCCTATGTAGAGACCCTATATTGGAAAAGACACTAGGGAGTGGAGACCCTATGTTTAAAATAACATCAACTAAGGAGTGGAGACCCTATATTGGAAAAGAGACTAGGGAGTCGACACCCTATGTCTAAAAAAAATCAACTATGGAGTGGAGACCCTATGTTGGAAAAGGCGACTAGGGAGTGGAGTCCCGATGTCTAAAATAACATCTACTAGGGAGTGGAGACCCTTTGTTAGAAAAAAGACTAGGAATTGGAGACACTATGTCTAAAATAACATCAACTAGGGAGTGGAGACCTTATGTTGGAAAAGAGACTAGGGAGTGGACACCCTATGTCTAAAATAACGTCATCAAGGGAGTGGAGACCCTATGTTGGAATAGAGACTAGGGAGTGGAAACCCAATATCTAAAAAACAAATCAACTATGGAGTGGAGACCCAATGTTGGAAAAGGCGACTAGGGAGTGGAGACCCTATGTCTAAAATAACAGCAACTAGGGAGTGGAGACCCTATGATGGAAATGAGACTAGGAAGTGAAGACCCTATATCTAAAATAAATTCAACTAGGGAGTGGAGACCCTATATTGGAAAAGATTTTACGGAGTGGAGACCCTATGTCTAAAATAAAATCAACTAGGGAGTGGAGACCTTATGTGGTAAAAGAGACTAGGGAGTGGAGACCCTATGTCTAAAATAACATCAACTAGGGAGTGGAGACCCTATGTTGGAAAAGAGACTAGGAATTGGAAACCCTATGTCTAAAATAACATCAACTAGGGAGTGGAGACCTTATGTTCGAAACGAGACTTGGGAGTGGCGACCCTATGTCCAAAATAACATCAACTAGGAGTGGAGACCCTACGTTGGAAAAGAAGACTAGGGAGTTGAGACCCTATTTCTAAAATAACATCAACTAGGGAGTGGAAACCCTATGTTGGAAAGGAGACTAGGGACTGGAGACCCTGTGTTTAAAATAACATCAATTAGGGAGTGAAAACCCTATGATGGAAAAGAGATTTGGGAGTGGAGACCCTATGTCTAAAATAACAGCAACTAGGGAGTGGAGACCCTATGATGGAAAAGAGACTAGGAAGTGAAGACCCTATATCTAAAATAAATTCAACTAGGGAGTGGAGACCCTATGTTGGAAAAGATTTTACGGAGTGGAGACCCTATGTCTAAAATAAAATCAACTAGGGAGTGGAGACCTTATGTGGTAAAAAAGACTAGGGAGTGGAGACCCTATGTCTAAAATAACATCAACTAGGGAGTGGAGACCCTATGTTGGAAAAGAGACTAGGAATTGGAAACCCTATGTCTAAAATAACATCAACTAGGGAGTGGAGACCTTATGTTCGAAACGAGACTTGGGAGTGGCGACCCTATGTCCAAAATAACATCAACTAGGAGTGGAGACCCTACGTTGGAAAAGGAGACTAGGGAGGGGAGACCCTATGTCTAAAAAATAAAAGTCAACTAGGGAGTGGAGACCCTATGTTGGAAAAGGCGACTAGGGAGTGGAGACCCTATGTTGGAAAACAGACAAGGGAGTGGAGACCCTATGTCTAAAATAACATCAACTAGAGGGTGGAGACCCTATGCTAGAAAAGTGACTAGGGAGTGGAGACCCTATGTCTAAAAAATAAAAATCAACTATGGAGTGGAGACCCTATGTTAGAAAAGGCGACTAGAGAGTAGAGACCCTATGTCAAAAATAACATCAACTAGGGAGTGGAGACTATATGTTGGAATAGAGACAAGAGATTGGAGATCCTATGTCTGAAATAACATCAACTAGGTAGTGAAGACCATATGTTACAAAAGAGACTAAGGAGTGGAGACCCTATGTCTAAAATAACATCAACTAGGGAGTGGAGACCCTATGTTGGAAAAAAGACTAGGGAGTGGAGACCTTATGTCTAAAATAACATCAACTAGGGAGTGGAGACCCTATGTGGAGACCCTATATTGGAAAAGACACTAGGGAGTGGAGACCCTATGTTTAAAATAACATCAACTAAGGAGTGGAGACCCTATGTTGGAAAAGGCGACTAGGGAGTGGAGTCCTGATGTCTAAAATAACATCAACTAGGGAGTGGAGACCCTGTGTTAGAAAAAAGACTAGGAATTGGAGACACTATGTCTAAAATAACATCAACTAGGGAGTGGAGTCCTTATGTTGGAAAAGAGACTAGGGAGTGGACACCCTATGTCTAAAATAATGTCATATAGGGAGTAGAGACCCTATGTTGGAATAGAGACTAGGGAGTGGAAACCCTATATCTAAAAAACAAATCAACTATGGAGTGGAGACCCAATGTTGGAAAAGGCGACTAGGGAGTGGAGACCCTATGTCTAAAATAACATCAACTAGGGAGTGGAGACCCTATGTTGGAAAAGAGACTAGTAATTGGAGACCCTATGTCTAAAATAACATCAACTAGGGAGTGGAGACCTTATGTTGTAAAAGAAACTAGGGAGTGGAGACCCTATGTTGGAAAAAAAACTAGGGAGTTGAGACCCTATGTCTAAAATAACATCAACTAGGGAGTGGAAACCCTATGTTGGAAAGGAGACTAGGGGCTGGAGACCCTATGTTTAAAATAACATCAATTAGGGAGTGGAAACCCTATGATGGAAAAGAGATTTGGGAGCGGAGACCCTATGTCTAGAATAACAGCAACTAGGGAGTGGAGACCCTATGATGGAAAAGAGACTAGGGAGTGAAGACCCTATATCTAAAATAAATTCAACTAGGGATTGGAGACCCTATGTTGGAAAAGATTTTACGGAGTGGAGACCCTATGTCTAAAATAAAATCAACTAGGGAGTGGAGACCTTATGTGGTAAAAGAGACTAGGGAGTGGAGACCCTATGTCTAAAATAACATCAACTAGGGAGTGGAGACCCTATGTTGGAAAAGAGACTATGAATTAGAAACCCTATGTCTAAAATAACATCAACTAGGGAGTGGAAACCTTATGTTCGAAACGAGACTAGGGAGTAGAGACCCTATGCCTAAAATAATATCAACTAGGGAGTGGAGACCCTATGTTGGATATGGGACTAGGAAGTGGAAACCCTATGTCTAAAAAAGAAAAATCAACTATGGAGTGGAGACCATATATAGGGAAAGGCAACTAGGGAGTGAGACCCTATGTCTAAAATAACATCAACTAAGGAGTGGAAACCCTATGTTGGAAAGGGGACTAGGGATTGAAGACCCAATGTCTAAAATAGCAATAACTAGGGAGTGGAGACCCTATGTTGGAAAAGATACTAGGGAGTGGAGACCCTATGTCCAAAATAACATCAACTAGGAGTGGAGACCCTATGTTGGAAAAGGCGACTAGGAAGTGGAGACCCTATGTCTAAAAAATAAAAGTCAACTAGGGAGTGGAGACCCTATGTTGGAAAATGCGACTAGGAATTGGAGACCCTATGTTGGAAAAGAGACTAGGGAGTGGAGACCCTATGTCTAAAATAACATCAACTAGAGAGTGGAGACCCTATGATGGAAAAGAGACTAGGGAGTGGAGACCCTATGTCTAAAAAATAAAAATCAACTATAGAGTGGAGACCTTATGTTAGAAAAGGCGATTACGGAGTAGAGACCCTATGTCAAAAATAACATCAACTAGGGAGTGGAGACCCTATGTTGGAATAGAGACTATGAGATTGGAGACCCTATGTCTGAAATAACATCAACTAGGTAGTGAGGACCATATATTGCAAAAGAGACTAAGGAGTGGAGACCCTATGTCTAAAATAACATCAACTAGGGAGTGGAGACCCTATGTTGGAAAAGTGACTAGGGAGTGGAGACCCTATGTCTAAAATATCAACTAGGGAGTGGAGACCCTATGTGGAGACCCTATGTTGGAAAAGACACTAGGGAGTGGAGACCCTATGTTTAAAATAACATCAACTAAGGAGTGGAGACCCTATATTTGAAAAGAGACTAGGGAGTGGAGACCCTATGTCTAAAATAACATCAACTAGAGAGTGGAGACCCTATGATGGAAAAGAGACTAGGGAGTGGAGACCCTATGTCTAAAAAATAAAAATCAACTATAGAGTGGAGACCTTATGTTAGAAAAGGCGATTACGGAGTAGAGACCCTATGTCAAAAATAACATCAACTAGGGAGTGGAGACCCTATGTTGGAATAGAGACTATGAGATTGGAGACCCTATGTCTGAAATAACATCAACTAGGTAGTGAAGACCATATATTGCAAAAGAGACTAAGGAGTGGAGACCCTATGTCTAAAATAACATCAACTAGGGAGTGGAGACCCTATGTTGGAAAAGAGACTAGGGAGTGGAGACCCTATGTCTAAAATAACATCAACTAGGGAGTGGAGACCCTATGTGGAGACCCTATGTTGGAAAAGACACTAGGGAGTGGAGACCCTATGTTTAAAATAACATCAACTAAGGAGTGGAGACCCTATATTTGAAAAGATACTAGGGAGTCAACACCCTATGTCTAAAAAAATCAACTATGGAGTGGAGACCCTATGTTGGAAAAGGCGACTAGGGAGTGGAGTCCTGATGTCTAAAATAACATCAACTAGGGAGTGGAGACCCTGTGTTAGAAAAAAGACTAGGAATTGGAGACACTATGTCTAAAATAACATCAACTAGGGAGTGGAGTCCTTATGTTGGAAAAGAGACTAGGGAGTGGACACCCTATGTCTAAAATAACGTCATCTAGGGAGTAGAGACCCTATGTTGGAATAGAGACTAGGGAGTGGAAACCCTATATCTAAAAAACAAATCAACTATGGAGTGGAGACCCAATGTTGGAAAAGGCGACTAGGGAGTGGAGACCCTATGTCTAAAGTAACATCAACTAGGGAGTGGAGACCCTATGTTGGAAAAGAGACTAGTAATTGGAGACCCTATGTCTAAAATAACATCAACTAGGGAGTGGAGACCTTATGTTGTAAAAGAAACTAGGGAGTGGAGACCCTATGTTGGAAAAAAAACTAGGGAGTTGAGACCCTATGTCTAAAATAACATCAACTAGGGAGTGGAAACCCTATGTTGGAAAGGAGACTAGGGGCTGGAGACCCTATGTTTAAAATAACATCAATTAGGGAGTGGAAACCCTATGATGGAAAAGAGATTTGGGAGCGGAGACCCTATGTCTAGAATAACAGCAACTAGGGAGTGGAGACCCTATGATGGAAAAGAGACTAGGGAGTGAAGACCCTATATCTAAAATAAATTCAACTAGGGATTGGAGACCCTATGTTGGAAAAGATTTTACGGAGTGGAGACCCTATGTCTAAAATAAAATCAACTAGGGAGTGGAGACCTTATGTGGTAAAAGAGACTAGGGAGTGGAGACCCTATGTCTAAAATAACATCAACTAGGGAGTGGAGACCCTATGTTGGAAAAGAGACTATGAATTAGAAACCCTATGTCTAAAATAACATCAACTAGGGAGTGGAAACCTTATGTTCGAAACGAGACTAGGGAGTAGAGACCCTATGCCTAAAATAATATCAACTAGGGAGTGGAGACCCTATGTTGGATATGGGACTAGGAAGTGGAAACCCTATGTCTAAAAAAGAAAAATCAACTATGGAGTGGAGACCATATATAGGGAAAGGCAACTAGGGAGTGAGACCCTATGTCTAAAATAACATCAACTAAGGAGTGGAAACCCTATGTTGGAAAGGGGACTAGGGATTGAAGACCCAATGTCTAAAATAGCAATAACTAGGGAGTGGAGACCCTATGTTGGAAAAGATACTAGGGAGTGGAGACCCTATGTCCAAAATAACATCAACTAGGAGTGGAGACCCTATGTTGGAAAAGGCGACTAGGAAGTGGAGACCCTATGTCTAAAAAATAAAAGTCAACTAGGGAGTGGAGACCCTATGTTGGAAAATGCGACTAGGAATTGGAGACCCTATGTTGGAAAAGAGACTAGGGAGTGGAGACCCTATGTCTAAAATAACATCAACTAGAGAGTGGAGACCCTATGATGGAAAAGAGACTAGGGAGTGGAGACCCTATGTCTAAAAAATAAAAATCAACTATAGAGTGGAGACCTTATGTTAGAAAAGGCGATTACGGAGTAGAGACCCTATGTCAAAAATAACATCAACTAGGGAGTGGAGACCCTATGTTGGAATAGAGACTATGAGATTGGAGACCCTATGTCTGAAATAACATCAACTAGGTAGTGAGGACCATATATTGCAAAAGAGACTAAGGAGTGGAGACCCTATGTCTAAAATAACATCAACTAGGGAGTGGAGACCCTATGTTGGAAAAGTGACTAGGGAGTGGAGACCCTATGTCTAAAATATCAACTAGGGAGTGGAGACCCTATGTGGAGACCCTATGTTGGAAAAGACACTAGGGAGTGGAGACCCTATGTTTAAAATAACATCAACTAAGGAGTGGAGACCCTATATTTGAAAAGAGACTAGGGAGTGGAGACCCTATGTCTAAAATAACATCAACTAGAGAGTGGAGACCCTATGATGGAAAAGAGACTAGGGAGTGGAGACCCTATGTCTAAAAAATAAAAATCAACTATAGAGTGGAGACCTTATGTTAGAAAAGGCGATTACGGAGTAGAGACCCTATGTCAAAAATAACATCAACTAGGGAGTGGAGACCCTATGTTGGAATAGAGACTATGAGATTGGAGACCCTATGTCTGAAATAACATCAACTAGGTAGTGAAGACCATATATTGCAAAAGAGACTAAGGAGTGGAGACCCTATGTCTAAAATAACATCAACTAGGGAGTGGAGACCCTATGTTGGAAAAGAGACTAGGGAGTGGAGACCCTATGTCTAAAATAACATCAACTAGGGAGTGGAGACCCTATGTGGAGACCCTATGTTGGAAAAGACACTAGGGAGTGGAGACCCTATGTTTAAAATAACATCAACTAAGGAGTGGAGACCCTATATTTGAAAAGATACTAGGGAGTCAACACCCTATGTCTAAAAAAATCAACTATGGAGTGGAGACCCTATGTTGGAAAAGGCGACTAGGGAGTGGAGTCCTGATGTCTAAAATAACATCAACTAGGGAGTGGAGACCCTGTGTTAGAAAAAAGACTAGGAATTGGAGACACTATGTCTAAAATAACATCAACTAGGGAGTGGAGTCCTTATGTTGGAAAAGAGACTAGGGAGTGGACACCCTATGTCTAAAATAACGTCATCTAGGGAGTAGAGACCCTATGTTGGAATAGAGACTAGGGAGTGGAAACCCTATATCTAAAAAACAAATCAACTATGGAGTGGAGACCCAATGTTGGAAAAGGCGACTAGGGAGTGGAGACCCTATGTCTAAAGTAACATCAACTAGGGAGTGGAGACCCTATGTTGGAAAAGAGACTAGTAATTGGAGACCCTATGTCTAAAATAACATCAACTAGGGAGTGGAGACCTTATGTTGTAAAAGAAACTAGGGAGTGGAGACCCTATGTTGGAAAAAAAACTAGGGAGTTGAGACCCTATGTCTAAAATAACATCAACTAGGGAGTGGAAACCCTATGTTGGAAAGGAGACTAGGGGCTGGAGACCCTATGTTTAAAATAACATCAATTAGGGAGTGGAAACCCTATGATGGAAAAGAGATTTGGGAGCGGAGACCCTATGTCTAGAATAACAGCAACTAGGGAGTGGAGACCCTATGATGGAAAAGAGACTAGGGAGTGAAGACCCTATATCTAAAATAAATTCAACTAGGGAGTGGAGACCCTATATTGGAAAAGATTTTACGGAGTGGAGACCCTATGTCTAAAATAAAATCAACTAGGGAGTGGAGACCTTATGTGGTAAAAGAGACTAGGGAGTGGAGACCCTATGTCTAAAATAACATCAACTAGGGAGTGGAGACCCTATGTTGGAAAAGAGACTATGAATTAGAAACCCTATGTCTAAAATAACATCAACTAGGGAGTGGAGACGTTATGTTCGAAACGAGACTAGGGAGTAGAGACCCTATGCCTAAAATAATATCAACTAGGGAGTGGAGACCCTATGTTGGATATGGGACTAGGAAGTGGAAACCCTATGTCTAAAAAAGAAAAATCAACTATGGAGTGGAGACCATATATAGGGAAAGGCAACTAGGGAGTGAGACCCTATGTCTAAAATAACATCAACTAAGGAGTGGAAACCCTATGTTGGAAAGGGGACTAGGGATTGAAGACCCAATGTCTAAAATAGCAATAACTAGGGAGTGGAGACCCTATGTTGGAAAAGATACTAGGGAGTGGAGACCCTATGTCCAAAATAACATCAACTAGGAGTGGAGACCCTATGTTGGAAAAGATACTAGGGAGTGGAGACCCTATGTCCAAAATAACATCAACTAGGAGTGGAGACCCTATGTTGGAAAAGGCGACTAGGAAGTGGAGACCTTATGTCTAAAAAATAAAAGTCAACTAGGGAGTTGAGACCCTATGTTGGAAAATGCGACTAGGAATTGGAGACCCTATGTTGGAAAAGAGACTAGGGAGTGGAGACCCTATGTCTAAAATAACATCAACTAGAGAGTGGAGACCCTATGATGGAAAAGAGACTAGGGAGTGGAGACCCTATGTCTAAAAAATAAAAATCAACTATAGAGTGGAGACCTTATGTTAGAAAAGGCGATTACGGAGTAGAGACCCTATGTCAAAAATAACATCAACTAGGGAGTGGAGACCCTATGTTGGAATAGAGACTATGAGATTGGAGACCCTATGTCTGAAATAACATCAACTAGGTAGTGAGGACCATATATTGCAAAAGAGACTAAGGAGTGGAGACCCTATGTCTAAAATAACATCAACTAGGGAGTGGAGACCCTATGTTGGAAAAGTGACTAGGGAGTAGAGACCCTATGTCTAAAATAACATCAACTAGGGAGTGGAGACCCTATGTGGAGACCCTATGTTGGAAAAGACACTAGGGAGTGGAGACCCTATGTTTAAAATAACATCAACTAAGGAGTGGAGACCCTATATTTGAAAAGAGACTAGGGAGTGGAGACCCTATGTCTAAAATAACATCAACTAGAGAGTGGAGTCCCTATGATGGAAAAGAGACTAGGGAGTGGAGACCCTATGTCTAAAAAATAAAAATCAACTATAGAGTGGAGACCTTATGTTAGAAAAGGCGATTACGGAGTAGAGACCCTATGTCAAAAATAACATCAACTAGGGAGTGGAGACCCTATGTTGGAATAGAGACTATGAGATTGGAGACCCTATGTCTGAAATAACATCAACTAGGTAGTGAAGACCATATATTGCAAAAGAGACTAAGGAGTGGAGACCCTATGTCTAAAATAACATCAACTAGGGAGTGGAGACCCTATGTTGGAAAAGAGACTAGGGAGTGGAGACCCTATGTCTAAAATAACATCAACTAGGGAGTGGAGACCCTATGTGGAGACCCTATGTTGGAAAAGACACTAGGGAGTGGAGACCCTATGTTTAAAATAACATCAACTAAGGAGTGGAGACCCTATATTTGAAAAGAGACTAGGGAGTGGAGACCCTATGTCTAAAATAACATCAACTAGAGAGTTGAGACCCTATGCTGGAAAAGAGACTAAGGAGTGGAGACCCTATGTCTAAAATAACATCAACTAGGAGTGGAGACCCTATGTTGGAAAAGGCGACTAGGAAGTGGAGACCCTATGTCTAAAAAATAAAAGTCAACTAGGGAGTGGAGACCCTATGTTGGAAAATGCGACTAGGAATTGGAGACCCTATGTTGGAAAAGAGACTAGGGAGTGGAGACCCTATGTCTAAAATAACATCAACTAGAGAGTGGAGACCCTATGATGGAAAAGAGACTAGGGAGTGGAGACCCTATGTCTAAAAAATAAAAATCAACTATAGAGTGGAGACCTTATGTTAGAAAAGGCGATTACGGAGTAGAGACCCTATGTCAAAAATAACATCAACTAGGGAGTGGAGACCCTATGTTGGAATAGAGACTATGAGATTGGAGACCCTATGTCTGAAATAACATCAACTAGGTAGTGAGGACCATATATTGCAAAAGAGACTAAGGAGTGGAGACCCTATGTCTAAAATAACATCAACTAGGGAGTGGAGACCCTATGCTGGAAAAGTGACTAGGGAGTGGAGACCCTATGTCTAAAATATCAACTAGGGAGTGGAGACCCTATGTGGAGACCCTATGTTGGAAAAGACACTAGGGAGTGGAGACCCTATGTTTAAAATAACATCAACTAAGGAGTGGAGACCCTATATTTGAAAAGAGACTAGGGAGTGGAGACCCTATGTCTAAAATAACATCAACTAGAGAGTGGAGACCCTATGATGGAAAAAAGACTAGGGAGTGGAGACCCTATGTCTAAAAAATAAAAATCAACTATAGAGTGGAGACCTTATGTTAGAAAAGGCGATTACGGAGTAGAGACCCTATGTCAAAAATAACATCAACTAGGGAGTGGAGACCCTATGTTGGAATAGAGACTATGAGATTGGAGACCCTATGTCTGAAATAACATCAACTAGGTAGTGAAGACCATATATTGCAAAAGAGACTAAGGAGTGGAGACCCTATGTCTAAAATAACATCAACTAGGGAGTGAAGACCCTATGTTGGAAAAGACACTAGGGAGTGGAGACCCTATGTCTAAAATAACATCAACTAGGGAGTGGAGACCCTATGATGGAAAAGACACTAGGGAGCGAAGACCCTATGTTTAAAATAACATCATCTAAGGAGTGGAGACCCTATATTTGAAAAGAGACTAGGGAGTGGAGACCCTATGTTTAAAATAACATCAACTAAGGAGTGGATACCCTATGTTGGAAAAGAGACTAGGAAGTGGAGAGCCTGTGTCTAAAATAAAATCAACTAGGGAGTGGAGACCCTATGTTGGAAAAGAGACTATGGAGTGAAGACCCTATATCTAAAATAAAAACAACTAGGGAGTGGAGACCCTATGTTGGAAAAGATTTTAGGGAGTGGAGACTCTATGTCTAAAATAAAATCAACTAGGGAGTGGAGACCTTATGTTGTAAAAGATACTAGGGAGTGGAGACCCTATGTCTAAAATAACATCAACTAGGGATTGGAAACCCTATGTTGGAAAGGAGACTAGGGATTACAGACCCTATGTATAAAATAACATCAATTAGGGAGTGGAAACCCTATGCTGGAAAAGAGACTAGGGAGTGGAGACCCTATGTCTAAAATAACATCTACTAGGGAGTGGAAACCTTATGCTAGAAAAGAGACTAGGGAGTGGAGATCCTATGTCTAAAATAACAGCAACTAGGGAGTAGAGATCCTATGATGGAAATGAGACGAGAGAGTGGAGACCCTATTTCTAAAATAACATCAACTAGGGAGTGGAGTGGAGACCCAATGATGGAAAAGTGATTAGGGAGTGGAGACCCTATGCCTAAAAAAAAATCAACTATGGAGTTGAGACCCTATGTCTAAAAAATAAAAATCAACTAGGGAGTGGAAACCCTATGTTGTAAAAGAGACTAGGGACTGGAGACCCTATATCTAAAATAACATCAACTAGGTAGTGGAGACTTTATGTTGGAAAAGAGACTATGGAATGCAGACCATATGTCTAAAATAAATCAACTAGGGAGTGAATAACCTATGTTGGAAAGAAGACTAGAGAGTGGAGACCCTGTGTCTAAAATAACATCATATAGGGAGTGGAGACCCTATGTTGGAAAAGAGACTAGGGAGTGGAGACCCTGTGTTTAAAATAACATCAACTAAGGAATGGAGACCCTATGTTGGAAAAGAGATTAGGATGTGTAGACCCTATTTATAAAATAAAATCAACTAGGGAGTGGAGACTGTATGTTGGAAAAGAGACTAGGGAGTGAAGACCCTATATCTAAAATAAAATCAACTAGGGAGTGGAGACCCTATGTTGGAAAAGATTTTAGTGAGTGGATACCCTATGTCTAAAATAAAATCAACTAGGGAGTGGAGACCTTATGTTGTAAAAGAGACTAGGCAGTGGAGACCCTATGTCAAAAATAACATCAACTAGGGAGTGGAGACCCTATGTTGGAAAAGAGACTAGGGGGTTGAGACCCTATGTCTAAAATAACATCAACTAGGGATTGGAAACCCTATGTTGGAAAGGAGACTAGGGATTGGAGACCCTATGTTTAAAATAACATCAATTAGGGAGTGGAAACCCTATGCTGGAAAAGAGACTAGGGAGTGGAGACCCTATGTCTAAAATAACATATACTAGGGAGTGGAAACCCTATGCTAGAAAAGAGACTAGGTAATGGAGACCCTATGTCTAAAATAACAGCAACTAGGGAGTAGAGATCCTATGATGGAAAAGAGACGAGGGAGTGGAGACCCTATGATGGAAAAGAGACTAGGGAGTGGAGACCCTATGTCTAAAAAATAAAAGTCAACTAGGGAGTGGAGACCCTATTTTGGAAAAGGCGACTAGGGATTGGTGACCCTATGTTGGAAAATAGACTAGGGAGTGGAGACCCTATGTCTAAAATAACATCAACTAGAGAGTGGAGACCCTATGCTGGAAAAGAGACTAAGGAGTGGAGACCCTATGTCTAAAATAACATCAACTAGGGAGTGGAGACCCTATGTTGAAAAAGACACTAGGGAGTGGAGACCCTATGTCTAAAATAACATCAACTAGGGAGTGGAGACCCTATGTTGGAAAAGACACTAGGGAGCGAAGACCCTATGTTTAAAATAACATCATCTAAGGAGTGGAGACCCTATATTTGAAAAGAGACTAGGGAGTGGAGACCCTATGTTTAAAATAACATCAACTAAGGAGTGGATACCCTATGTTGGAAAAGAGACTAGGAAGTGGAGAGCCTGTGTCTAAAATAAAATCAACTAGGGAGTGGAGACCCTATGTTGGAAAAGAGACTATGGAGTGGAGACCCTATATCTAAAAAAAAAACAACTAGGGAGTGGAGACCCTATGTTGGAAAAGATTTTAGGGAGTGGAGACTCTATGTCTAAAATAAAATCAACTAGGGAGTGGAGACCTTATGTTGTAAAATATACTAGGGAGTGGAGACCCTATGTTTAAAATAACATCAACTAGGGATTGGAAACCCTATGTTGGAAAGGAGACTAGGGATTACAGACCCTATGTATAAAATAACATCAATTAGGGAGTGGAAACCCTATGCTTGAAAAGAGACTAGGGAGTGGAGACCATATGTCTAAAATAACATCTACTAGGGAGTGGAAACCTTATGCTAGAAAAGAGACTAGGGAGTGGAGAACCTATGTCTAAAATAACAGCAACTAGGGAGTAGAGATCCTATGATGGAAAAGAGATGGGGGAGTGGAGACCCTATGTCTTAAATAACATCAACTATGGAGTGGAGACCCAATAATGGAAAAGAGACTGGGGAGTGGAGACCCTATGTCTAAAAAAAAAAATCAACTATGGAGTGGAGACCCGATGTCTAAAAAATAAAAATCAACTAGGGAGTGGAAACCCTGTGTTGTAAAAGAGACTAGGGAGTGGAGACCCTATATCTAAAATAACATCAACTAGGTAGTGGAGACCTTATGTTGGAAAAGAGACTATGAAATGCAGACCATATGTCTAAAATAAATCAACTAGGGAGTGAATACCCTATGTTGGAAAGAAGACTAGAGAGTGGAGATCCTATGTCTAAAATAACATTATATAGGGAGTGGAGACCCTATGTTGGAAAAGAGACTAGGGAGTTGAGACCCTATGTCTAAAATAACATCAACTAGGGATTGGAAACCCTATGTTGGAAAGGAGACTAGGGATTAGAGATCCTATGTTTAAAATAACATCAATTAGGGAGTGGAAAGCCTATGCTGGAAAAGAGACTAGGGAGTGGAGACCCTATGTCTAAAATAACATATACTAGGGATTGGAAACCCTATGCTAGAAAAGAGACTAGGGAATGGAGACCCTATGTCTAAAATAACAGCAACTAGGGAGTAAAGATCCTATGATGGTAAAGAGACGAGGGAGTGGAAACCCTATGTCTTTAATAACATCTACTAGGGAGTGGAGACCCAATAATGGAAAAGAGACTAGGGAGTGAAGACCCTATGTCTAAAATAACATCAACTAGGGATTGGAAACCCTATGTTCGAAAGGAGACTAGGGATTAGAGAGCATATGTATAAAATAACATCAATTAGGGAGTGGAAACCCTATGCCGGAAAAGAGACTAGGGAGTGGAGACCATATGTCTAAAATAACATCTACTAGGGAGTGGAAACCTTATACTAGAAAAGAGACTAGGGAGTGGAGACCCTATGTCTAAAATAACAGCAACTAGGGAGTAGAGATCCTATGATGGAAAAGAGATGAGGGAGTGGAGACCCTATGTCTTAAATAACATCAACTATGGAGTGGAGACCCTATGTCTAAAAAAATCAACTTTGGAGTGGAGACCCTATGTCTAAAAATAAAAATCAACTAGGGGTGGAAACCCTATGTTGGAAAAGAGACTAGGGACTGAAGACCCTATGTCTAAAATAACATCAACTAGGGAGTGGAGACCTTTTGTTGGAAAAGAGACTATGGAATCCAGACCATATGTCTAAAATAACATCAATTAGGGAGTGAATACCCTATGTTGGAAAGAAGACTAGGGAGTGGCGACCATATTTCTAAAATAACATCATCTAGGGAGTGGAGACCCTATGTTGGAAAAGATACTAGGGAGTGGAGACCCTATGTCTAAAATAACATCAACTAGGGAGTGGAGACCCTATGTGCAGACCCTATGTTGGAAAAGAGACTAGGGAGTAGAGACCCTATGTTTAAAATAACATCAACTAAAGAGTGGAGACCCTATGTTAGAAAAGAGACTAGGAAGTGGAGACCATATGTCTAAAAAAAAATCAACTAGGGAGTGGAAGCCCTATGTTGGAAAAGAGACTAGGGAGTGAAGACCCTATATCTAAAATAAAATCAACTAGGGAGTGGAGACCCTATGTTGGAAAAGATTTTAGGGAGTGGAGACCCTATGTCTAAAATAAAATCAACTAGGGAGTGGAGACCCTATGTTGGAAAAGGCGTCTAAGGAGTGGAGACTCTATGTCTAAAATAAAATCAAATAGGGAGTGGAGACCCTATGTTGGAGGACATAAGATCTCCACTCCCTAGTCGCCTTTTCCAACATAGGGTCTCCACTCCCTAGTTGATTTTTATTTTTTAGACATAGGGTCTCCACTATCTTGTTGATTTTATTTTAGACATTGGGTCTTCACTCCTTAGTCTCTTTTCCAACATAGGGTCTCCACTCCCTAGTTGATTTAATTTTAGACATAGGGACTCCACTCCCTAGTCTTCCTTTCCAACATAAGGTCTCCACTCCCTAGTTAATTTTTATTTTTTTTAGATATAGGGTCTCCAATCCCTAGTCTCTTTTCCAAAATAGGGTCTCCACTCCCTAGTTGATGATTATTTTAGACATAGGGACTCCACTCCCTAGTCTTCTTTTCCAACATAAGGTCTCCCCTCCCTAGTTAATTTTATTTTTTTTAGACATAGGGTTTCCAATCCCTAGTCTCTTTTCCAACATAGGGTCTCCACTCCCTAGTTGATGTTATTTTAGATATAGGGTCTCCACTCCCTAGTTGATTTTATTTTAGACATATGGTCTCCACTCCCTAGTCTCTTTTCTAATATAGGTTCTCCACTACCTAGTTGATATTATATTAGACATAATATCTCCACTCCCTAGTCGCCTTTTCCAACATAGGGTCTCCATTCCCTAGTTGATTTTTATTTTTTAGACATAGGGTATCCACTCTCTAGTTGATTTTATTTTAGACATAGGGTCTTTACTCCTTAGTCTCTTTTCCAACATAGGGTCTCCACTCCCTAGTTGATTTAATTTTAGACATAGGGAATCCACTCCCTAGTCTTCTTTTCCAACATAAGGTCTCCATTCCGTAGTTAATTTTTATTTTTTTTAGACATAGGGTCTCCAATCCCTAGTCTCTTTTTCAAAATAGGGTCTCCACTCCCTAGTTGATGATTATTTTAGACATAGGGACTCCACTGCCTAGTCTTCTTTTCCAGCATAAGGTCTCCACTCCCTAGTTAATTTTTATTTTTTTTTAGACATAGGGTCTCCAATCCCTAGTCTCTTTTCCAACATAGGGTCTCCACTCTCTAGTTGATGATATTTTAGACATAGGGTCTACACTCCCAAGTCGCCTTTTTCCAATATAGGGTCTCCACTCCCTAGTTGATGTTATTTTAGACATAGGGTCTTCAATCCCTATTCTTTTTTACAACATAGGGTCTCCACTCCCAAATTAATCTTATTTTAGACATAGGGTGACCACTCCCTAGTTGCCGTTTCTAACATAGGGCATCCACTCCATAGTTGATTTTATTTTAGATATAGGGTCTCCACTCCCTAGTTGATGTTATTTTAGACATAGGGTCTCCACTCCCTATTCTCTTTTCCAACATAGAGTCTCCACTCCCAAGTTTATGTTATTTTAGACATAGGGTCACCACTCCCTAGTCTTCTTTTCCAACATAGGGTCTCCACTCCCTAGTTAATTTTTATTTTTTTAGTCATAGGGTCTCCAATCCCTAGTCTATTTTCCCACATAGGGTCTCAGCTCTATAGTAGATGTTATTTTAGACATAGGGTCTACACTCCCTAGTCACCTTTTCCAACTTAGGGTCTCCACTCCCTAGTTGATTTTTATTTTTTAGACATAGGGTCTCCACTTCCTAGTCGATTTTCCAACCTAGGGTCTCCACTCCCTAGTTGATATTATTTTAGACATAGGGTCTCCACTCCCAAGTCGCCTTTTCCAACATAGGGTCTCTACTCTCTAGTTGATTTTATTTTAGACAAAGGGTCTTCACTCCTTAGTCTCTTTTCCAATATAGGATCTCCACTCTCTAGTTGTTGTTATTTTAGACATAGGGTCTACACTCCCATGTCGCCTTTTTCCAATATAGGGTCTCCACTCCTTAGTTGATGTTATTTTAGACATAGGGTCTTCAATCCCTATTCTCTTTTACAACATAGGGTCTCCACTCCCTAGTTAATGTTATTTTAGACATAGGGTGTCCACTCCCTAGTTGCCTTTTCTAACATAGGGCATCCACTCCATAGTTGATTTTATTTTAGACATAGGGTCTCTACTCCTTAGTCTCTTTTCCAACATAGGGTCTCCACTCCCTAGTTGATGTTATTTTAGACATAGGCTCTCCACTCCCTATTCTCTTTTCCAACATAGAGTCTCCACTCCCAAGTTGATGTTATTTTAGACATAGGGTCACCACACCCTAGTCTTCTTTTCCAACATAGGGTCTCAACTCCCTAGTTAATTTTTATTTTTTTAGACATAGGGTCTCCAATCCCTAGTCTATTTTCCAACATAGGGTCTCAGCTCCATAGTTGATGTTATTTTAGACATAGGGTCTACACTCCCTATTTGATGTTATTTTGGACATAGGGTCTCCACTCCATAGTCACTTTTCCAACATAGAGTCTCCACTCCCTAGTTGAGGTTATTTTAGACATAGGGTTTCCACTCCCTAGTCTCCTTTCCAACATAGGGTCTCCAATCCCTAGGTGATGATTATTTTATACATATGGACTCCACTCCCTAGTCTTATTTTCCAAAATAGGGTCTCCACTCCCTAGTTAACTTTTATTTTTTTAGACATAGGGTCTCCAATACCTAGTATATTTTCCAACATAGGGTCTACACTCCCTAATTGATGATATTTTAGACATAGGGTCTCCACTCCCTAGTCGCCTTTTCCAACATAGGGTCTCTACTCTCTAGTTGATTTTATTTTAGACATAGGGTCTTCACTCCTTACTCTCTTTTCCAACATAGGGTCTCCACTCCCTAGTTGATTTAATTTTAGACATAGGGTCTCCAATCCCTAGTCACTTTTCCAATATAGGGTCTCCACTCCCTAATTGATATTATTTTAGACATAGCGTCTCCACTCCCTATTCTCTTTTCCAACATAGAGTCTCCACTCCCAAGTTTATGTTATTTTAGACATAGGGTCACCACTCCCTCGTCTTCTTTTCCAACATAGGGTCTCCACTCCCTAGTTAATTTTTATTTTTTTTAGACATAGGGTCTCCAATCCCTAGTCTATTTTCCCACATAGGGTCTCAGCTCCATAGTAGATGTTATTTTAGACATAGGGTCTACACTCCCTAGTCACCTTTTCCAACATAGGGTCTCCACTCCCTAGTTGATTTTCATTTTTTAGACATAGGGTCTCCACTCCCTAGTCGCTTTTCCAACATAGGGTCTCCACTCCCTAGTTGATATTATTTTAGACATAGGGTCTCCACTCCCTAGTCGCCTTTTCCAACATAGGGTCTCTACTCTCTAGTTGATTTTATTTTAGACATAGGGTCTTCAATCCTTAGTCTCTTTTCCAACATAGGGTCTACACTCCCTAGTTGATTTAATTTTAGACATAGGGACTCCACTCCCTAGTCTTCTTTTCCAACATAAGGTCTCCACTCCCTAGACTCTTTTCCAACATAGGGTCTCCACTCCCTAGTTGATTTTATTTTAGACATAGGGTCTCCACTCCCTAGTCTCTTTTCCAATATAGGTTCTCTACTCCCTAGTTGATACTATTTTAGACATAAGATCTCCACTCCCTAGTCGCCTTTCCCAACATAGGGTCTCCACTCCCTAGTTGATTTTCATTTTTTAGACATAGGGTCTCCACTATCTAGTTGATTTTATTTTAGACATAGGGTCTTCACTCCTTAGTCTCTTTTCCAACATAGGGTCTCCACTCCCTAGTTGATTTAATTTTAGACATAGGGACTCCACTCCCTAGTATTCTTCTCCAACATAAGGTCTCCACTCCCTAGTTAATTTTTATTTTTTTTAGACATAGGGTCTCCAATCCCTAGGCTCTTTTCCAACATAGGGTCTCCACTCCCTAGTTGATGTTATTTTAGATATAGGGTCTCCATTCCCTAGTCGCCTTTTCCAACATAGGCTCTCCACTCCATAGTTGCTTGTTATTTTTTAGACATAGGGTCTCCACTCCCTAGTCTCTTTTCCAACATAGGGTCTCCACTCTCTAGTTGATTTTATTTTAGACATAGGGTCTACACTCCCAAGTCGCCTTTTTCCAATATAGGGTCTCCACTCCCTAGTTGATGTTATTTTAGACATAGGGTCTTCAATCCCTATTCTCTTTTACAACATAGGGTCTCCACTCCCTAATTAATGTTATTTTAGACATAGGGTGTCCGCTCCCTAGTTGCCTTTTGTAACAAAGGGCATCCACTCCATAGTTGATTTTATTTTAGACATAGGGTCTCTACTCCTTAGTCTCTTTTCCAACATAGGGTCTCCACTCCCTAGTTGATGTTATTTTATACATAGGGTCTCCACTCCCTATTCTCTTTTCCAACATAGAGTCTCCACTCCCAAGTTGATGTTATTTTAGACATAGAGTCTTCAATCTTTAGTATCTTTTCCAACATTGGGTCTCAACTCCCTAGTTGATGTTATTTTAGCCATAGGGTCTCCACTCCCTAGTCGCCTTTTCCAACATAGGGTCTCCACTCCTTATATGATTTTTATTTGTTAGACATAGTGTCTCCACTCCCTAGTCGCTTTTCCAACATAGGGTCTCCACTACCTAGTTGATTTTATTTTAGACATAGGGTCTCCACTCCCTAGTCGCTTTTCCAACATAGGGTCTCCACTCCCTTGTTGATATTATTTTAGACTTAGGGTCTCCACTCCCTAGTCACCTTTTCCAACATAGGGTCTCCACTCCCTAGTTGATTTTATTTTGGACATAGGGTAGACATAGGGTCTCCACTCCCTAGTCACCTTTTCCAACATAGGGTCTCCACTCCCTAGTTGATTTTATTTTAGACATAGGGTCTATACTCCCTAGTCTCTTTTCCAATATAGGTTCTGCACTCCCTAGTTGATATTATTTTAGACATAGGGTCTCCACTCCCTAGTCACCTTTTCCAACATAGGGTCTCTACTCCCTAGTTGATTTAATATTAGACATAGGGTCTCCAGTCTCTAGTCTCTTTTCCAACATAGGGTCTCCACTCCCTAGTTGATGATTATTTTAGACATATGGACTCTGCTCCCTAGTCTTCTTTACCAACATAAGGTCTCCACTCCCTAGTTAATTTTTATTTTTTTTAGACATAGGGTCTCCACTCCCTAGTCGCCTTTTCCAACATAGGGTCTACACTACCTAGTTGATTTTTATTTTTTTAGACATAGGGTCTCCACTCCCTAGTCGCTTTTCCAACATAGGGTCTCCACTCCCTTGTTGATATTATTTTAGACATAGGGTCTCCACTCCCTAGTCACCTTTTCCAACATAGGGTCTCCACTCCCTAGTTGATTTTATTTTGGACATAGGGTAGACATAGGGTCTCCACTCCCTAGTCACCTTTTCCAACATAGGGTCTCCACTCCCTAGTTGATTTTATTTTAGACATAGGGTCTATACTCCCTAGTCTCTTTTCCAATATAGGTTCTGCACTCCCTAGTTGATATTATTTTAGACATAGGGTCTCCACTCCCTAGTCACCTTTTCCAACATAGGGTCTCTACTCCCTAGTTGATTTAATATTAGACATAGGGTCTCCAGTCTCTAGTCTCTTTTCCAACATAGGGTCTCCACTCCCTAGTTGATGATTATTTTAGACATATGGACTCTGCTCCCTAGTCTTCTTTTCCAACATAAGGTCTTCACTCCCTAGTTAATTTTTATTTTTTTTAGACATAGGGTCTCCAATCCCTAGTCTCTTTTTTAGACATAGGGTCTACAATCCCAAGTCGCCTTTTTCCAATATAGGGTCTCCACTCTCTAGTTGATGTTATTTTAGACATAGGGTCTCCACTCCCTAGTTGCCTTTTCCAATATAGGGTCTCAACTTCCTAGTTGATGTTATTTTAGACATAGGGTCTCTAATTCATATTCTCTTTTCCAACATAGGGTCTCCACACCCTAGTTGATGTTATTTTAGACATATGGTGTCCACTCCCTAGTTGATGTTATTTTAGACATAGGGTGTCCACTCCCTATTCTATGTTATTTTAGACATAGGGTGCCCACTCCCTAGTTGCTTTTTCCAACATAGGGAATCCACTCCTTAGTTGATTTTTAATTTTTAGACATAGGGTCTCCACTTCCTAGTCTCCTTTTCCAAAATAGGGTCTCCACTCCCAAGTTGACGTTATTTTAGACATATGGTTTCCACTCCTCAGTTGATGTTATTTTAGACATAGGGTCTCCATTCCCTAGTCGCCTTTTCCAACATAGTGTCTCCACTCCCTAGTTGATTTTTATTTTTTAGACATAGGGTCTCCACTCTCTAGTTGATTTTATTTTAGACATAGGGTCTTTACTCCTTAGTCTCTTTTCCAACATAGGGTCTCCACTCCCTAGTTGATTTAATTTTAGACATAGGGACTCCACTCCCTATTCTTCTTTTCCAACATAAGATCTCCACTCCCAAGTTAATTTTTATTTTTTTTAGACACAGGGTCTCCAATCCCTAGTCTCTTTTCCAACATAGGGTCTCCACTCTCTAGTTGATGTTATTTTAGACATAGGGTCTACACTCCCAAGTCGCGTTTTTCCAATATAGGGTCTCCACTCCCTAGTTGATGTTATTTTAGACATAAGGTCTTCAATCCCTATTCTCTTTTACAACATAGGGTCTCCACTCCCTAGTTAAAGTTATTTTAGACATAGGGTGTCCACTCCCTAGTTGCCTTTTCTAACATAGGTCATCCACTCCATAGTTGATTTTATTTTAGACATAGGGTCTCTACTCCTTAGTCTGTTTTCCAACATAGGGTCTCCACTCCCTAGTTGATGTTATTTTAGACATAGGGTCTCCACTCCCTATTCTCTTTTCCAACATAGTGTCTCCACTCCCAAGTTGATGTTATTTTATACATAGGGTCACCACTCCCTAGTCTTCTTTTCCAACATAGGGTCTCCACTCCCTAGTTAATTTTTATTTTTTTAGACATAGGGTCTCCAATCCTTAGTCTATTTTCCAACATAGGGTCTCAGCTCCATAGTTGATGTTATTTTAGACATAGGGTCTACACTCCCTAGTCACCTTTTCCAACATAGGGTCTCCACTCCCTAGTTGATTTTTATTTTTTAGACATAGGGTCTCCACTCCCTAGTCGCTTTTCCAACATAGGGTCTCCCCTCCCTAGTTGATATTATTTTAGACATAGGGTCTCCACTCCCTAGTCGCCTTTTCCAACATAGAGTCTCTACTCTCTAGTTGATTTTATTTTAGACATAGGGTCTTCACTCCTTAGTCTCTTTTCCAACATAGGGTCTCCACTCCCTAGTTGATTTAATTTTAGACATAGGGACTCCACTCCCTAGTTGATTTTATTTTAGATATAGGGTCTCCACTCCCTAGTCTCTTTTCCAATATAGGTTCTCTACTCCCTAGTTGATATTATTTTAGACATAAGATCTCCACTCCCTAGTCGCCATTTCCAGCATAGGGTCTCCACTCCCTAGTTGATTTTCATTTTTTAGACATAGGGTCTCCACTATCTAGTTGATTTTATTTTAGACATAGGGTCTTCACTCCTTAGTATCTTTTCCAACATAGGGTCTCCACTCCCTAGTTGATTTAATTTTACACATAGGGAATCCACTCCATAGTCTTCTTTTCCAACATAAGGTCTCCACTCCCTAGACTCTTTTCCAACATAGGGTCTCCACTCCCTAGTTGATTATATTTTAGACATAGGGTCTCCACTCCCTAGTCTCTTTTCCAATACAGGTTCTCTACTCCCTAGTTGATATTATTTTAGACATAAGATCTCCACTCCCTAGTCGCCTTTTCCAACATAGGGTCTCCACTCCCTAGATGATTTTTATTTTTTAGATATAGGGTCTCCACTATCTAGTTGATTTTATTTTAGACATAGGGTCTTCACTCCTTAGTCTCTTTTCCAACATAGGGTCTCCACTCCCTAGTTGATTTAATTTTAGACATAGGGACTCCACTCCCTAGTTGATTTTATTTTAGACATAGGGTCTCCACTCCCTAGTCTCTTTTCCAATATAGGTTCTCTACTCCCTAGTTGATATTATTTTAGACATAAGATCTCCACTCCCTAGTCGCCTTTTCCAGCATAGGGTCTCCACTCCTTAGTTGATTTTCATTTTTTAGACATAGGGTCTCCACTATCTAGTTAATTTTATTTTAGACATAGGGTCTTCACTCCTTAGTATCTTTTCCAACATAGGGTCTCCACTCCCTAGTTGATTTAATTTTACACATAGGGACTCCACTCCATAGGCTTCTTTTCCAACATAAGATCTCCACTCCCTAGTTAACTTTTATTTTTTTTAGACATAGGGTCTCCAATGCCTAGTCTCTTTTCCAAAATAGGGTCTCCACTCCCTAGTTGATGATTATTTTAGACATAGGGACTCCACTCCCTAGTCTTCTTTTCCAACATAAGGTCTCCCCTCCCTAGTTAAGTTTTATTTTTTTTAGACATAGGGTCTCCAATCCCTAGTCTTTTTTCCAACATAGGGTCTCCACTCTCTAGTTGATGTTATTTTAGACATAGGGTCTACACTCCCAAGTCGCCTTTTCCAACATAGGGTCTCCAACCCCAAGTTGATTTTTATTTTTTAGAAATAGGGTCTCTCCTCCCTAGTCGCTTTTCCAACATAGGGTCTCCACTCCCTAGTTAATTTTTATTTTTTTTTTAGACATAGGGTCTCCAATCCCTAGTCTCTTTTCCAATATAGGGACTCCACTCTCTAGTTGATGTTATTTTAGACATAGGGTCTACACTCCCAAGTCGCCTTTTTCCAATATAGGGTCTCCACTCCCTAGTTGATGTTATTTTAGACATAGGGTCTTCAATCCCTATTCTCTTTTGCAACATAGGGTCTCCACTCCCTAGTTAATGTTATTTTAGACATAGGGTGTCCGCTCCCTAGTTGCCTTTTCTAACATAGGGCATCCACTACATAGTTGATTTTTTTTAGACATAGGGTCTCTACTCCTTAGTCTCTCTTCCAACATAGGGTCTCCACTCCCTAGTTGATGTTATTTTAGACATAGGGTCTCCACTCCCTATTCTCTTCTCCAACATAGAGTCTCCACTCCCAAGTTGATGTTATTTTAGACATAGGGTCACCACTCCCTAGTCTTCTTTTCTAACATAGGGTCTCCACTCCCTAGTTAATTTTTATTTTTTTAGACATAGGGTCTCCAATCCCTAGTCTATTTTCCAACATAGGGTCTCAGCTCCATAGTTGATGTTATTTTAGACATAGGGTCTACACTCCCTAGTCACCTTTTCCAACATAGGGTCTCCACTCCCTAGTCGCTTTTCCAACATAGGGTCTCCACTCCCTAGTTGATATTATTTTAGACATAGGGTCTCCAATCCCTAGTCGCCTTTTCCAACATAGGGTCTCTACTCTCTAGTTGATTTTATTTTAGACATAGGGTCTTCACTCCTTAGTCTCTTTTCCAACATAGGGTCTCCACTCCCTAGTTGATTTAATTTTAGACATAAGGACTCCACTCCCTAGTCTTCTTTTCCAACATAAGGTCTCCACTCCCTAGACTCTTTTCCAACATAGGGTCTCCACTCCCTAGTTGATTATATTTTAGACATAGGGTCTCCACTCCCTAGTGTCTTTTCCAATACAGGTTCTCTACTCCCTAGTTGATATTATTTTAGACATAAGATCTCCACTCCCTAGTCGCCTTTTCCAACATAGGGTCTCCACTCCCTAGTTGATTTTCATTTTTTAGATATAGGGTCTCCACTATCTAGTTGATTTTATTTTAGACATAGGGTCTTCACTCCTTAGTCTCTTTTCCAACATAGGGTATCCACTCCCTAGTTAATTTAATTTTAGACATAGGGACTCCACTCCCTAGTCTTCTTTTCCAACATAAGGTCTCCACTCCCTAGTTAATTTTTATTTTTTTTAGACATAGGGTCTCCAATCCCTAATCTCTTTTCCAAAATAGGGTCTCCACTCCCTAGTTGATGATTATTTTAGACATAGGGACTCCACTCCCTAGTCTTCTTTTCCAACATAAGGTCTCCCCTCCCTAGTTAATTTTTATTTTTTTTTAGACATATGGTCTCCAATCCGTAGTCTCTTTTCCAACATAGGGTTTCCACTCTCTAGTTGATGTTATTTTAGATATAGGGTCTACACTCCCAAAGCGCCTTTTTCCAATATAGGGTCTCCACTCCCTAGGTGATGTTATTTTAGACATAGGGTCTTCAATCCCTATTCTCTTTTGCAACATAGGGTCTCCACTCCCTAGTTAATGTTATTTTAGACATAGGGTGTCCGCTCCCTAGTTGCCTTTTCTAACATAGGGCATCCACTCCATAGTTGATTTTATTTTAGACATAGGGTCTCTACTCCTTAGTCTCTTTTCCAACATAGGGTCTCCACTCCCTAGTTGATGTTATTTTAGATATAGGGTCTCCACTCCCTATTCTCTTTTCCAACATAAAGTCTCCACTCCCAAGTTGATGTTATTTTAGACATAGGGTCACCACTCCCTAGTCTTCTTTTCCAACATAGGGTCTCCACTCCCAAGTTAATTTTTATTTTTTTAGACATAGGGTCTCCAATCCCTAGTCTCTTTTCCAACATTGGGTCTCAGCTCCATAGTTGATGTTATTTTAGACATAGGGTCTACACTCCCTAGTCACCTTTTCCATCATAGGGTCTCCACTCCCTAGTTGATTTTTATTTTTTAGACATAGGGTCTCCACTCCCTAGTCGCTTTTCCAACATAGGGTCTCCACTCCCTAGTTAATTTTTATTTTTTTTTAGACATAGGGTCTCCAATCCCTAGTCTCTTTTCCAATATAGGGTCTCCACTCTCTAGTTGATGTTATTTTAGACATAGGGTCTACACTCCCAAGTCGCCTTTTTCCAATATAGGGTCTCCACTCCCTACTTGATGTTATTTTAGACCTAGGGTCTTCAATCCCTATTCACTTTTGCAACATAGGGTCTCCACTCCCTAGTTAATGTTATTTTAGACATAGGGTCTTCAATCCCTATTCTCTTTTGCAACATAGGGTCTCCACTCCCTAGTTAATGTTATTTTAGACATAGGGTTTTCCACTCCCTAGTTGCCTTTTCTAACATAGGGCATCCACTCCATAGTTGATTTTATTTTAAAAACAGGGTCTCTACTCCTTAATCTCTTTTCCAACACAGGGACTCCACTCCCTAGTTGATTTTATTTTAGACATAGGGTCTCCACTCCCTAGTCGCTTTTCCAACATTAGGTCTCCACTCCATAGTTGATATTATTTTAGACGCAGGGTCTCCACTCCCTAATTGATATTATTTTAGACATCGGGTCTCCACTCCCTAGTCGCCTTTTCCAACATAGGGTCTCTACTCTCTAGTTGATTTTATTTTAGACATAGGGTCTTCACTCCTTAGTCTATTTTCCAATATAGGGTCTCCACTCCCTAGTTGATTTAATTTTAGACATAGGGACTCCACTCCATAGTCTTCTTTTCCAACATAAGGTCTCCACTCCCTCGTTAATCTTTATTTTTTTTAGACATAGGGTCTCCAATCCCTAGGCTCTTTTCCAACATAGGGTCTCCACTCCCTAGTTGATGTTATTTTAGATATAGGGTCTCCATTCCCTAGTCGCCTTTTCTAACATAGGCTCTACACTCCATAGTTGCTTGTTATTTTTTAGACATAGGGTCTCCACTCCCTAGTCTCTTTTCCAACATAGGGTCTCCACTCCCTAGTTTATTTTATTTTAGACATAGGGTCTCCACTCCCTAGTCTCTTTTCCAATATAGGTTCTCCACTCCCTAGTTGATATTATTTTAGACATAAGGTCTCCACTCCCTACTCGCCTTTTCCAACATAGGGTCTCCACTCCCTAGTTGATTTTTAGTTTTTAGACATAGGGTCTCCACTCTCTAGTTGATTTTATTTTAGACATAGGGTCTTCACTCCTTAGTCACTTTTCCAACATAGGGACTCCACTCCCTAGTTGATTTAATTTTAGACATAGGAACTCCACTCCCTAGTCTTCTTTTCCAACATAAGGTTTCCACACCCTAGTTAATTTTTATTTTTTTAGACATAGGGTTTCCAATCCCTACTCTCTTTTGCAACATATGGTCTCCACTCTCTAGTTGATGTTATTTTAGACATAGGGTCTACAATCCCAAGTCGCCTTTTTCCAATATAGGGTCTCCACTATCTAGTTGATGTTATTTTAGACATAGGATCTACACTCCCATGTCGCCTTTTTCCAATATAGGGTCTCCACTCCCTGGTTGATGTTATTTTAGACATAGGGTCTTCAATCCTTATTCTCTTTTGCAACATAGGGTCTCCACTCCCTAGTTAATGTTAATTTAGACAGAGGGTGTCCACTCCCTAGTTGCCTTTTCTAACATAGGGCATCCACTCCATAGTTGATTTTATTTTAGACATAGGGTCTCTACTCCTTAGTCTATTTTCCAACACAGGGACTCCACTCCCTAGTTGATTTTATTTTAGACATAGGGTCTCCACTCCCTAGTCGCTTTTCCAGCATAGGGTCTCCACTCCCTAGTTGATATTATTTTAGACATAGGGTCTCCACTCCCTAGTTGATATTATTTTAGACATCGGGTCTCCACTCCTTAGTCGCCTTTTCCAACATAGGGTCTCTACTCTCTAGTTGATTTTATTTTAGACATAGGGTCTTCACTCCTTAGTCTCTTTTCCAACATAGGGTCTCCACTCCCCTGTTGATTTAATTTTAGACCTAGGGACTCCACTCCCTAGTCTTCTTTTCCAACATAAGGTCTCCACTCCCTAGTTAATTTTTATTTTTTTTAGACATAGGGTCTCCAATCCCTAGGCTCTTTTCCAACATAGGGTCTCCACTCCCTAGTTGATGTTATTTTAGATATAGGGTCTCCATTCCCTATTCGCCTTTTCTAACATAGGCTCTCCACTCCATAGTTGCTTGTTATTTTTCAGACATAGGGTCTCCACTCCCTAGTCTCTTTTCGAACATAGGGTCTCCACTCCCTAGTTTATTTTATTTTAGACATAGGGCCTCCACTCCCTAGTCTCTTTTCCAATATAGGTTCTCCACTCCCTAGTTGATATTATTTTAGACATAAAGTCTCCACTCCCTACTCGCCTTTTCCAACATAGGGTCTCCACTCCCTAGTTGATTTTTAGTTTTTAGACATAGGGTCTCCACTCTCTAGTTGATTTTATTTTAGACATAGGGTCTTCACTCCTTAGTCACTTTTCCAACATAGGGACTCCACTCCCTAGTTGATTTAATTTTAGACATAGGGACTCCACTCCCTAGTCTTCTTTTCCAACATAAGGTCTGCACAGCCTAGTTAATTTTTATTTTTTTAGACATAGGGTTTCCAATCCCTACTCTCTTTTGCAACATATGGTCTCCACTCTCTAGTTGATGTTATTTTAGACATAGGGTCTACAATCCCAAGTCGCCTTTTTCCAATATAGGGTCTCCACTATCTAGTTGATGTTATTTTAGACATAGGGTCTACACTCCAAGTCGCCTTTTTCCAATATAGGGTCTCCACTCCCTGGTTGATGTTATTTTAGACATAGGGTCTTCAATCCCTATTCTCTTTTGCAACATAGGGTCTCCACTCCCTAGTTAATGTTAATTTAGACATAGGGTGTCCACTCCCTAGTTGCCTTTTCTAACATAGGGCATCCACTCCATAGTTGATTTTATTTTAGACATAGGGTCTCTACTCCTTAGTCTCTTTTCCAACACAGGGACTCCACTCCCTAGTTGATTTTATTTTAGACATAGGGTCTCCACTCCCTAGTCGCTTTTCCAGTATAGGGTCTCCACTCCCTAGTTGATATTATTTTAGACATAGGGTCTCCACTCCCTAGTTGATATTATTTTAGACATCGGGTCTCCACTCCCTAGTCGCCTTTTCCAACATAGGGTCTCTACTCTCTAGTTGATTTTATTTTAGATATAGGGTCTTCACTCCTTAGTCTCTTTTCCAACATAGGATCTCCACTCCCCTGTTGATTTAATTTTAGACATAGGGACTCCACTCCCTAGTCTTCTTTTCCAACATAAGGTCTCCACTCCCTAGTTAATTTTTATTTTTTTTAGACATAGGGTCTCCTATCCCTAGGCTCTTTTCCAACATAGGGTCTCCACTCCCTAGTTGATGTTATTTTAGATATAGGGTCTCCATTCCCTATTCGCGTTTTCTAACATAGGCTCTCCACTCCATAGTTGCTTGTTATTTTTCAGACATAGGGTCTCCACTCCCTAGTCTCTTTTCCAACATAGGGTCTCCACTCCCTAGTTTATTTTATTTTAGACATAGGGTCTCCACTCCCTAGTCTCTTTTCCAATATAGGTTCTCCACTCCCTAGTTGATATTATTTTAGACATAAGGTCTCCACTCCCTAGTCGCCTTTTCCAACATAGGGTCTCCACTCCCTAGTTGATTTTTATTTTTTAGACATAGGGTCTCCACTCTCTAGTTGATTTTATTTTAGACATAGGGTCTTCACTCCTTAGTCTCTTTTCCAACATAGGGACTCCACTCCCTAGTTGATTTAATTTAAGACATAGGGACTCCACTCCCTAGTCTTCTTTTCCAACATAAGGTCTCCACTCCCTAATTAATTTTTATTTTTTTTAGACATAGGGTCTCCAATCCCTAGTCTCTTTTCCAACATAGTGTCTCCACTCCCTAGTTGATGATTATTTTAGACATAGGGACTCCACTCCCTAGTTGATTTTTATTTCCAGCATAAGGTCTCCACTCCCTAGTTAATTTTTATTTTTTTTAGATATAGGGTCTCCAATCCCTAGTTTCTTTTGCAACATAGGGTCTCCACTCTCTAGTTGATGTTATTTTAGACATAGGGTCTACACTCCCAAGTCGCCTTTTTCCAATATAGGGTCTCCACTCTCTAGTTGATGTTATTTTAGACATAGGGTCTACACTACCAAGTCACCTTTTCCAATATAGGGTCTTCACTCCCTGGTTGATATTATTTTAGACATAGGGTCTTCAATCCCTATTCTCTTTTGCAACATAGGGTCTCCACTCCCTAGTTAATGTTATTTTAGACATAGGGTGTCCACTCCCTAGTTGCCTTTTCTAACATAGGGCATCCACTCCATAGTTGATTTTATTTTAGACATAGGGTCTCTACTCCTTAGTCTCTTTTCCAACACAGGGTCTCCACTCCCTAGTTGATTTTATTTTAGACATAGGGTCTCCACTCCCTAGTCTCTTTTCCAACATAAGGTCTCCATTCCCTAATTGATTTTAATTTAGACAAAGGGTCTCCAATCTCTAGTCTCTTTTCCAACATATGGACTCCACTCCCTAGTGTTATTTTCTAAAATAGGGTTTCCACTCCCTAGTTAACTTTAATTTTTTTAGACATAGGGTCTCCAATCCCTAGTATCTTTTCCGACATAGGGTCTCCACTCCCTAATTGATGTTATTTTAGCCATAGGGTCTCCACTCCCTAGTCTCCTTTTCCAACATAGGGTCTCCACTCCCTTGTCGCCTTTTCCAATATAGGGTCTCCACTCCCTAGTTGATTTTTTATTTTTTTAGACATAGTGTTTCCACTTCCTAGTCGCTTTTACAACATTGGGTCTCCACTCCCTAGTTGATGCTATTTTGGACATAGGGTCTCCACTCCATAGTATCTTTTCCAACATAGAGTCTCCACTCCCTAGTTGATTTTATTTTAAACATAGGGTCTCCACTCGCTAGTCTCTTTTCCAACATAGGGTCTCCAATCCCTAATTGATGATTATTTTAGACATTTGAACTCCACTCCCTAGTCTTCTTTTCAAAAATAGGGCCTCTACTCCCTAGTTAATTTTTATTTTTTTAGACATAGGGTCTCCAATCCCTAGTATCTTTTCCAACATATGGTCTCCACTCCCTAGTTGATGTTATTTTAGATATAGGGTCTCCACTCCCTAGTCGCCTTTTCCAACATAGGGTCTCCACTCCTAAGTTGATTTTTATTTTTTAGAAATAGGGTCTCTCCTCCCTAGTCGCTTTTCCAACATAGGGTCTCCACTACCTAGTTGATTTTATTTTACACATAGGGTCTCCACTCCCTTGTCGCCTTTTCCAACATAGGGTCTCCACTACCTAGTTGATTTTATTTTAGACATAGGGTCTCTACTCCCTAGTCCCTTTTCCAACATAGGGTCTCCACTCCCTAGTTGATTTTATTTTAGACATAGGGTCTTCACTCCTTAGTCTCTTTTCCAACATAGGGACTCCACTCCCTAGTTGATTTAATTTAAGACATAGGGACTCCACTCCCTAGTCATCTTTTCCAACATAAGGTCTCCACTCCCTAGTTAATTTTTATTTTTTTTTAGACATAGGGTCTCCAATCCCTAGTCTCTTTTGCAACATAGGGTCTCTACTCTCTAGTTGATGTTATTTTAGACATAGGGTCTACATTCCCAAGTCGCCTTTTTCCAATATAGGGTCTCCACTCCCTGGTTGATGTTATTTTAGACATAGGGTCTTCAATCCCTATTCTCTTTTGCAACATAGGGTCTCCACTCCCTAGTTAATGTTATTTTAGACATAGGGTGTCCACTCCCTAGTTGCCTTTTCTAACATAGGGCATCCACTCCATAGTTGATTTTATTTTAGACATAGGGTCTCTACTCCTTAATCTCTTTTTCCAATATAAGGTCTCCACTCCCTAGTTGATTTTTATTTATTAAACTTAGGGTCTCCACTCCCTTGTTGCCTTTTTCAAAATGGGGTCTCCACTCCCTAGTTGATTTTTATTTTTTTTAGACATAGGGTATCCACTCCCTAGTCGCTTTTCCAACATAGGGTCTCCACTCCCTATTTGATATTATTTGGGACATAGGGTCTCCACTTCATTGTCTCTTTTCCAACATAGAGTCCCCACTCCCTAGTTGATGTTATTTTAGACATAGGGTCTCCACTCCCTAGTCTCGTTTCCAACAAATGGTCTCCAATCCCTAATTGATGATTATTTTATACATATGGACTCCACTCCCTAGTGTTATTTTCTAAAATAGGGTTTCCACTCCCTAGTTATCTTTAATGTTTTTAGACATAGGGTCTCCAATCCCTAGTATCTTTTCCAACATAGGGTCTCCACTCCCTAATTGATGTTATTTTAGCCATAGGGTCTCCACTCCCTAGTCTCCTTTTCCAACATAGGGTCTCCCCTCCCTTGTCGCCTTTTCCAATATAGGGTCTCCACTCCCTAGTTGATTTTTTATTTTTTTAGACATAGTGTTTCCACTTCCTAGTCGCTTTTACAACATTTGGTCTCCACTCCCTAGTTGATGCTATTTTGGACATAGGGTCTTCACTCCATAGTATCTTTTCCAACATAGAGTCTCCACTCCCTAGTTGATTTTATTTTAGACATAGGGTCTCCACTCGCTAGTCTCTTTTCCAACATAGGGTCTCCAATCCCTAGTTGATGATTATTTTAGACATTTGAACTCCACTCCCTAGTCTTCTTTTCCAAAATAGGGTCTCTACTCCCTAGTTAATTTTTATTTTTTTAGACATAGGGTCTCCAATCCCTAGTATCTTTTCCAACATAGGGTCTCCACTCCCTAGTTGATGTTATTTTAGATATAGGGTCTCCACTCCCTAGTCGCCTTTCCCAACATAGGGTCTCCACTCCCAAGTTGATTTTTATTTTTTAGACATAGGGTCTCTCCTCCCTAGTCGCTTTTCCAACAAAGGGTCTCCACTATCTAGTTGATTTTATTTTAGATATAGGGTCTCTACTCCCTAGTATCTTTTCCAACATAGGGTCTCCACTCCCTAGTTGATTTTATTTTAGACATAGGGTCTCCACTCCCTAGTCTCTTTTCCAACATAAGGTCTCCACTCCCTAGTTGAGGTTATTTTAGACATAGGGTCTTCACTCCCAAGTCGCCTTTTTCCAACATAGGGTCTCCACTCTCTAGTTGATGTTATTTTAGACATTGGGTCTCACTCCCTAGTCGCCTTTTCCAATATAGGGTCTCCACTCCCTAGTTGATATTATTTTAGACATAGGGTCTCCAATCCCTATTCTCTTTTCCAACATAGGGTCTCCACTCCCTAGTTGATTTTATTTTAGACATAGAGTCTCCACTCCCTAGTCTCTTTTACAACATAAGGTCTCGACTCCCTAGTTGAGGTTATTTTAGACATAGGGTCTTCACTCCCTAGTCGCCTTTTCCAACATAGGGTCTCCACTCTCTAGTTGATGTTATTTTAGACATTGGGTCTCACTCCCTAGTCACCTTTTCCAATATAGGGTCTCCACTCCCTAGTTGATGTTATTTTACACATAGGGTCTCCAATCCCTATTCTCTTTTCCAACATAGGGTCTCCACTCCCTAGTTGATGTTATTTTAGACATAGGGCCTCCAATTCCTAGTCTCTTTTTCAACATAGGGTCTCCACTCCTTAGTTGATGTTATTTTAGGCATAGGGTCTCTACTCCCTAGTCGCCTTTTCCAATATAGGGTCTCCACTTCATAGTTAATTTTTATTTTATAGACATAGGGTCTCCGCTTCCTAGTCTCTTTTCTAACATAGGGTCTCTACTCCCTAGTTGATTTTATTTTAGACATAGGGTCTCTACTCCCTAGTCGCCTTTTCCAACATAGGGTCTGCAATCCCTAGTTCATTTTTATTTTTTAGACATAGGGTCTCCACTCCCTAGTCACCTTTTCCAACATAGGGTCTCCACTCCCTAGTTGATTTTTATTTATTAGACATAGGGTTTCCACTCCCTTGTCACCTTTTCCAACATAGGGTCTCCACTCCCTAGTTGATTTTTATTTTTTTAGACATAGGGTTTCCACTCCCTATTCGCTTTTCCAACATAGGATCTCCACTCCCTAGTTGATGTTATTTTAGACATAGAGTCTCCACTCCATAGTCTCTTTTTCAACATAGAGTCTCCACTCCCTAGTTGATATTATTATAGACATAGGGTTTCCACTCCCTAGTCTCTTTTCCAACATAGGGTTTCCAATCCCTAGTTGATGTTTATTTTAGAGATTTGAACTTCACTCCCTAGTCTTCTTTTCCAAAATAGAGTCTCCACTCCCTAGTTAATTTTTTTTTATAGATATTGGGTCACCAATCCCTAGTATCTTTTCCAACATAGGGTCTCCACTACCTAGTTGATGTTATTTTAGACATACGGTCCCCACTCCCTAGTCGCCTTTTCCAACATAGGGTCTCCACTCCCAAGTTGATTTTTATTTTTTAGATATAGGGTCTCCACTACCTAGTCGCTTTTCCAACATAGGGTCTCCACTACCTAGTTGATTTTATTTTAAACATAGGGTCTCCACTCCCTAGTCGCCTTTTCCAACATAAGGTCTCCACTACCTAGTTGATTTTATTTTAGACATTGGGTCTCCCCTCCCTCGTCTCTTTTCCAACATAGGTTGTCC
>NW_027174825.1:0-53449 GCF_000390325.3 Nicotiana tomentosiformis
TGCCACATAATCCTGAGCAACAGTAACCAGTTGGGTTGGTGGTGCCTCCAGTGTCTGAAGTCCCTGAATAACCTGCTCGGGTGTGGAGCGACGGGAGTCTAAATGCCTCCCCTGGCCTTAGAAGTGGTTGCGGCCGTCAAAATAGAGACCGCCTGAGCAAGGCCAGTACACACTGTCAGAATCTGAGCTAGGGCCTCCTGAAAGCCTGGAATCACAATAGGCACAGGTGGTGCCTGAGCTGGTGCATCAACAACTGGAACCTGGTCCTCATCTGGGACAACCGGTGGATCTGCAGGTACTGCCCCAGCTGTTGTATGGGTTGCACCTCTGCCACTACCACGGCCTCTATCGTGGCCCTGGCTGGTGGGGCTGGTGGTGCTGGTGGCTGGCCCTCCTGACCGGTAGTACGAGTCCTCACTATCTGTGAGAGAATGAAATAACAGATGTTTAGTTACTAGAATCAACAGATTCGCACGACAAGAATTCAAGAATGTGGAGTTTCCTAAAGGTTCTGTAGCCTCCTGAAGATAAGTACAGACATCTCTGTACCGATCCGCAAGACTCTACTAAACCCGCTCATGACACGTGAGACCTATGTAACCTAGGCTCTGATACCAATCTGTCACGACCCAAAACTAACCCCTGTCGTGATGGCGCCTATCGTGGAACTAGGCAAGCCGACTCATTTCAAAAACAAACTGATATTTTCATTTTAAAGATAATTTCAAGGTTATTTAACATAAAAACCTTCGTAAAGGAGTTCCAATCAAAATAAAAGTGCGGAAGGAAAAGCTCGACATCGGAGTGTCACTAGTCATGAGCATCTACTACAATCTGTCTAACTAGAGGCTAACTCAGCCTGGAAAATAGCTAAATACAACTAGAGGAAGATAAGAGGGAGAAGAGCAGGGGCTGCAATCGCCAAACAGCTACCTTGCTATCTCCAAAAAATCTGCTACCAGAACACTCAATAACCGCTACCATGACCAGCTACACCTGAATCTACACACAAGGTGCAGGGAGTAACGTGAGTATGCCAACTCAGTAAGTAACAACAATAAATAAAGACTGAGCAGTAGTGAGGAGCAATAAAGCATATAACATTCATATCGGAAAATCTCAGTAAAATACCACATGCTTTTAAAAATCAGGATTTGAATCAAAACATCTCGTTTAACCCAGTTCTAGTAAAAATCATTTAAAGATATTTTTCAACAGTTTTCAGACAGAGGAAAAATGCAAAGGTGAGCAAAAATGATGAAATCATAAACAGCCCCTTGGGCAAAACATCACTCATAAACAGCCCCTCGGGCAAACCTCACAGTCACTTGTGCCACTCGGGCATACCTCACAATCACTCTTGCCACTCGGGCATACCTCACAATCACTCACGCCTCTCAGTCACTCAACACTCGGCACTCGCACTCAGTAAGTACCTGCGCTCACTGGGGGTGTGTACAGACTCCGGAGGGGCTCCTTCAGCCCAAGCGCTATAATCTGCATGGACAACTCACGTGCCATAATAATAAAGTATGCTGCAGGCGGGAAGCTCCGATCCACACTCATCCTCACAAATCAGGCCATCGGCCTCACTCAGTCATAAACCTCTCAAGCCACTCAGGCATTTAAGTAAAACAGGGCATTCGGCCCAAAACATTTATATGCATCAAAATAGAGTTATAAAACTGAGTTATGCGGTAAACAAGTATAAACATGACTGAGTATAGATTTTCAATCGAAAACAATGAGAGGATAGTAAGAAACAGCTCCTAAGGGTCCAAACAACATTGGCGCAAGGCCCAAACATGGCATTCAGCCTAATTTACATAAATTCTTTCTAAAACATATAAGTATCATATGGTTTCAACAAAGTATGCAACTTTACAGTTGCTACGGGACGGACCAAGTCACAAATCCCCAATAGTGCACTCTCACACGCCCGTCACCTAGCATGTGCGTTACTAAAAATAGTAGAATGATACAAAATTTGGGGTTTCATACCCTCAGGACTAGATTTACAATCGTTACATACCTCAAACCGGTCACATCTCTACCCCGCAATACTCTTGCCTCTGGACTCGGCCTCCAAATGCTCCAAATCTATTCACAATCAATACAATACCATCAATATACGCTAATGGAATGAATTCCACAAGAAAAGCTTCAAAATTAGACCGAAACCCGAAATTGGCTCAAAACCGGCCCCCGGGCCCACGTCTCGAAATCCGACAAAATTTACAAAACTAGAAAGCTCATTCACTCACGAGTCTAACTATACCAAATTCATCAAAATCCGACATCGTTTGGTCCTTCAAATCCTTAAATTACTTTTCAAAAATTCCAAGCCCTAACCCCTCATTTTCACTAATTACCATGATTAAATAACGGAAAATCACCATATATACAAGTATTAGGGCTCAAGTAACTTACCTCAACGAAATCCCCTTGATTCCCTCTTCAAATCTCTCCAAAAATCTCCGAAAACCGAATAGAAATGGTGAAGAATGCACCAAAATCGCGAAGGGTTCTATTTATGGTTTCTGCCCAGGTTTTCCGCACGTACGGCCATTTTCTCGCACCCGCGCGACCGTACCTGCAGTCCAAGGAGCCGCACCTGCGCAACTCACTTAATCCCCCAGCTTACGCACCTGCGGACACCTTTCTCGCACATGCGGACTCGCATTTGCGGTCCCTAGTGCGCATCTGCGAAACCAGCCCAAAATTCTCATCTCCGCATCTGCGCTCAAGGCCTTACACCTGCGGGCTCGCAGATGCGGCCAATTCTTCGCACCTGCGTTCCCAGCTTTGGCCCAGCGTTGCCCGCACCTGCGCACTCCCCACGCGTACCAGCGGCCTCGCACCTGCGAGGCTTTCTTCCGCAGGTGCGAAAATAGCAGTAGCAGCAGCTCCAGCTGCAAATTCCAACTTCGATAAATCCGTTAACCACCCGGAATCACCCCGAGGCCCTCGGGATCTCAACCAAAAATACCAACAAGTCATATATCAACATACAAACTTAGTCGAACCTTCGAATCACTCAAAACAACATCCAATCATCAAATTACCCTCGGATTCAAGTCTAAGGACTTCTAAATTTCCTAATTCGGCAACCGATACCGAAACCAACCAAACCACGTCCGAATGACCTCAAATTTTGCACACGCATCACATATGACACTAAGAACCTACTCCAACTTCCGGAATTCTATTCCGACCCCAATATCAAATTTTTCACTGCCGACCGAAATCGCCAAATTTCCAATTTCGCCAATTCAAACCTAATTCTACCACGGACCTCCAAATCACATTCCGGACGCACTCCTAAGTCCAAAATCACCTAACGGAGCTAACTAAACTATCATAATTCAAATTCGAGATCGTTTACACATAGGTCAACATCCTGTTGACTTTTTCAACTTAAGTTTCTACTTAAGAGACTAAGTATCTTAATTCACTCTGAAACCACTCCGGTCCCGAACCAACTAACACGACATAACATAATATAGCTGAATAACACAAAAAGAAGTAGAAATGTGGAAAACGAGGCTATAACTCTCAAAACGACCGGCTGGGTCGTTACATCCTCCCCATCTTAAACATCCATTCGTCCTCGAACGGGTCTAGAAACATAACTGGAGTCTCGAATAGGCGTGGATATCTGCTCCGCATCTCTCGCTCGGTCTCCCAGGTGGCCTCCTCCACAAGCTGACCTCTCCATTGCACCTTCACAGAAGCTATATCCTTTGACCTCAATCTTCGAACATGCCGATCCAAAATAACCACCGGCTCCACATCATAAGTCATATCACCATCCAACTGAACTGTGCTGAAATCCAAAACATGGGACGGATCTCCAATATACTTCCGGAGCATGAAAACATGAAACACTGGATGCACACTCGACAAGCTGGGTGGCAAGGCAAGCTTATAAGCCACCTCACCTATTCTCTGAAGCACCTCAAAAAGACTAATGAACCGGGGGCTCAACTTGCCCCTCTTCCCAACCTCATAACACTCTTCATGGGTGATACCTTCAGCAAAACCTTCTCCCCAACCATAAAAGACACATCACAGACCTTCCTATCCGCATAGCTCTTCTGCCTAGACTGCGCCGTGCGAAGCCGCTCCAGAATCAATTTCACCTTATCTAATGTGTCTTGGACCAAGTCTGTACCTAAGAGCCTAGCCTCACCCGCCTCAAACCATCCAACCGGAGATCTACACCTTCTCCCATATAAAGCCTCGTACGGAGCCATCTGAATACTCGACTGATAACTGTTGTTATATGCAAACTCCGCGAGTGGCAGAAACTGGTCCCATGAACCCCCAAAGTCAATTACACAAGCACGCAACATGTCCTCCAATATCTGAATAGTGCGCTCGGACTGCCCATCCGTCTGAGGGTGAAAAGTTGTGCGACATGCTCAACCTAGAAGGCATTCGTATGGATGACCGCCCTCCAAACTAATTGGGCAACCCCGAAGGGTCATGGCTGGCTATTAATGTTTGAGTTTTTCACATCTTAAAAGTTTAAAATTGGGAGAATTCAAGGATGTTCTTTAAGTTTCTTCCATGGGGTAAGGTTTAAACCATAATCTAAGTATTTCCCTTTGATTCATTCCCTTGGTTTAAGCTTTAATTCATGATTTTAATTGAAATCTCATTTAATTCATTAAATCAAGACCTAGGGTTATGTCCTAAATTTTAAAATATAAAAATAAGTTAGAGGCGTTTATTTTCCGATTCCTTTTGGGGTAACAACATACTCGAATTTGGCTAGTTTTTGAGGAGTATTTTAGGAGATATGGGACCCAACTAGTGTGGGTTGGACTCTTGGGTTATGAACACCCAAGAGCGATATTTTGACGAATTGGTTGAGCTATCGGACTCTGATTGAGTCAGTTTTAGTTCGTGTGAGCTTGTATTGGTTCGGGCTTCGCTCGGGTATGCTTGGATTCGGAATCCAAGGTGGTCCCGGCATTGACTTTTGTTGACCTTTTGGGAAAATATAAAGATTATAGCTTTATTTATTATAATTAGTTTCTTTTGCATTGTTTGATGATATTAGGTTGATTTTGGTTAGATTTTAGCCGTGTGGAGATGAATTTTAAGGGAAAAACTATTTTCAAGTGTTGAATTAGCCTAGTTGAGGTAAGTATCTTCTCTAAATTTGTGTGGGGTAAACTACCCCTTAGGAATTGGTATTTATTGATTCATTTGCGCTATGTGAAAGCCGTGTAAGTAAGGTGACGAGTGGGTACACGGGTTGTACATCGTATTTGACCGGTTTAGGCTACTTAGACTATTTTCATGCTTTAATTAAAATGTTATATCATGTTCTAAATTCTCATAGTCAATCTATTCTTACTTGTGTTAAGTTTATCCTTACATGCCTTAAATAATTTCATTAACACTTGTTCAACATCATAATTGATAAATTACTCTCAATGCTTAGTTGAACTTGTTGTCTCTATTATTGTTACATGTTATCTCTCTCATTGTTGATTATCATTATTTGAAGTCATTTTTTATGTTATCTCTCTCATTGATGATTATCATTATTTGAAGTCATTTTTCGTGTTATCTCTCTCATTGTTGATTATCATTATTTGGGGTTATTGTTTATGTTATCCCTTCCCATGTTGATTTTCATTATTTGAAGTCATTGCTACACGTTTTCTCTTCCATTGTGAGTTATTCTTATTTAACACCGTGGTTATACATTGTCTCTCATTGTTGAGTTATTGGTGTTGAAGTTGTGAAAGTCATTATCATGTTGAGGCGAAATTGTTATTGTTGAAATATCTTCCTTGTTGAGCATTTTACGTTCATTGTTGTTGTTGATATTGTTATACACGTTGTGGTGGAGCCGGGGGCTATTTTTCATTTCCTTGAAAAGTTAGTATTTCGTACCTATATAACTGTATCCTATTTAAAAGATCATGAAACTAAAGAAACAAAATAAAAACTTACAAAAAACACAGGCTGCTAGGAGTTCATCTCTATTCACGGTTCCACCCTTGTAGGATGCATTGGATTATTGGAACTCCTTGAAGTGTTATTCTCTTCTCCCTTTCTTTTTTTTTTTTGTTTCGTTTTTCTTTTTTTGATTTGAGAATATATCCATATGCCGTCAATTTAATTACAAACGTACAGTAAATGCACCAAAAAGTACCGTGACTAGCTATTTATCTATGATATTTCTCAGAAAAAAATGTCTAACGCGATTAGGGATTCATATGCAATTTTTAGCATTTGTTATCACAGAATATTAAATCAAGAGGCTTACTATCAAATTTTATACATACCTCATCTTTGACATGTTTCTACATCGCTAGACTGATTAACATTCCCAAGAAATCTAAATATTTAAATATAATAAACTTTATAAAATTGCTTACCACTATTTTACGACTCTATTATGTCAAATTTTACATATACCTCACGTTTGATAAAGCTAACTGCAGAATAGAATATCTGTATACATAAATACACACATGTACAAAATTAACAAAGAGAATACAGGTGAAAAGAACTTCTCAGTGGCTCTAAAATAAGAGAATCACGAGTAGCGCAATAAAAATTTTAACATTCATGACAAATTCCATACTTGTGGAAGCACTACAAAAGGTGAAGCACATAATCATGCTTATCATTTGATAAAATAACAATTCATTAGTAGAAAATGCAAAGTATAGGCAAAGCTTTTACATTTAAATTCGAGCATACAGACTAAAAGAGTAACATAACGTTTGAATCTCATACTGCTACAAATAACATCATATTCTCTTTTCTTCCCCACTCTCCCACTCCACTCCCTAATCAATAAAAATTATGCACAAAAATTGTATATGAAATAATAATTGGGGCAAAATACAGATAACTGGAAAAGAGGTAAAAAAAATATTCTATATAGAGAGAGTTTGAATGAAAGGAGAGGAAGGATGGATGAAGAATAATAGACCAAAGTTATGTGGAGGAGAAGATTTACTTCAGTATTTATAGTAATCAATTCAATTAGTAACTTACATTGAGTATAATAGGAATAGATTATAGCGTATAATTGTAATAGCACTAGTGTTAGTGTATTAATTAGTAATAAATGTACATAGGATCATAATAAACAATTTGGAACGGCAATTGAAACGCACTCTTTATTCCCTTTCATCATGTATTGTTGAGTTTCAATACCTTAAATTGTTTGAATGCAATAATTGATTATTGTATCAAAATGAGAGGAAAAAAATCCAAAAAATTGATTTAATAGATAAATAGGATCATTGGTCATAGAGATGTGCCATGTTAGCATATTTTTTCCCTCCTTTATCATCATATCATATCATATTATATTATAATGGGAAGCTCCAAAGTTGAAATTGAATTACCAAAATGTCCATCAAAAGTTGAAAGACTATTTTACCCTTCTTTTACACACTATAATTCCTATAATAATTTTGTACCAAAAAGTAAAATTTACATTCTAATAAATAATAAATATCTATAGAAGTAAATTTAATTATTCTTTCAAAACTGATGCAAACTTCTCTTCATTTCTCTTAAAACGTGAATAATTTGAGAAAGTGATCAATTCTTTATCATAAACAACATCTACCATGATACTATTATTGGGTCTCCACAGTTATCGATCATTATTATGCTCTTTAAAACTAATAAAATCTTTACAAATACCCAAGTAATTTGAAATTGTGGGCAAATGAAGAGAATGTTGCTATAATATTCATGGTCTGTTTTTTGGCAATTCTTAAAAGGCTACTAAAAAAGCATGTTATCCTTTTTCTCATTGTTTCGTTTTTCCTCATTTACTTAGAGTCTAGCTTATTTTAAAAAAAAATTGTCTGAACACATTTCACAATTTAAGGAGGAAGATAAAAAGACTTTTGTTTCCAAAACTTTTCATGTTCCAAAAACTATTAATTTTATTGAAACTCTTTAATTTTCTCATATAAATGAAGGATCATGGTAGTCTTAGCTGCAAAAGTTATTAGGATATTGAATAATATTAGACAAATTGTATTGGAAGGTAAAGCCTTGAGCCAGGATCCTACCTTCGAAAATGGGGTTTCAAAATCGTAAACCTGAAAACTTCATTTAATTTATTTAAGCAATCGGTTGTGGAGCCTTTGCTTCTATTATTTATTCCTTCTGTTTTGCAGGTTGCAGAGCGTCTTCTTCTGTTTGCTTCCTTCTTCCTTTTTGCCCTTCTATTTATGAATCATTTCATTTGATTATTGTTTGTTCCCTAGCTTCTATTATTGTTTGTTCCCTTTTTTTTCTGTAGGATTTAACTGGCTGGCCATACAATTCTATGTTAATAATTTGTAAATATGACCATGCATGTTTACAAAGCCCTTAATTTATTGCCGTAGGCTTATTTTTCATGCGTTAGCGATTGTCACGGTCATGTCTTTTTCTGTTTAGCTAGAAGCAGAAATGGATTGTTGCATCCAGGTATTTTGTTTCAATTAGTTTTAAACTAAAGGTGGCTGATATACATTTGCTTGTCTGGTACAATTTTCCAATTGTGATTGATGCTATTTTCAATCTTATCCTGATAGTTTCATAAGGGGTATCGGAAATTGAGTGTTTGGTGTAAAATGTTTGTGCGTGCAATATATTAAAGTTATTTAGATTATACGAAAAGTGAGAACTTTGTGGATTCTTAATTTTGTATGATCTTCTATTATTTCGCATTGTTCTTTAATATGGAACAATTCCTATCTTATTATTTTTCTTTTCTCTCATTTATTTCCTTTGGTTGGTTTAGCTATAAAATTTGGTGTCTTTAAGATTTGTACTACATATAGCTAAAACTAAAAAAGATTACTTTCTCAGTGTTAAATTTTTACAAAATAGTAATACATAAAGCAATCAACAACTGACATACAAAAAATGAAACATAAGAATTCTACGATGCCATATTCACTCCATTAATTAATCGCATTTGATTCTTTTTAAATGTTATGATTGCGATTTATTATTTGGAATGGGGATATCATGGAGTTTCGAATTCCACAAATACAACTCCATAACAGTTGATCATGTCATAGATATCTTTGAAATCTCTCTATATGCTAAGTTGTTCTTGTATAGCTTTACCTTTCCTTGGAGTATAGCTTTGCTCTAAATTTGGACTTTTATAACAGGTTTGTGATGTTTGTGATGTTCACCTGTATGAGTTTCAGAACCAGATCTTTAGAATTCATGTGATACATGTTTGTTTTGTAATTCAGTATAGACTATATGTTCTTATGATAGGAGGGAAAGTATATTTTGTGGTGGGCTATGCTATAGCATTTAGTTTACATTTAAAGTACCTTATTGGCATTTAAACCCGTAAGGAAAACATGTGGTTAGTGTTTAAGGGTGTTTACGAGCGGAGTTCGACTCTAGGTTGGGCTGCTCTCCCCGGAACAAGCATTGCCCTAGGTCTTGAGTCCCTTGGGAACTTTGATGTGTCGGGGGATCCAAAAGGAGCATCGACCTTGGGTGGAGCTTCCTCCTTAGCTCTTAATTCATTGACGCATTTAGTTAGAGGCCACCGGGACCTCAACCAAATATACCAACAAGTCCTAAAACACCATACAAACTTAGTCGAGCCCTCAAATCACATCAGACAATGCTACACACACGAATCACCCTCCAATTCAAACTTAATGAACTTTGAAACTTCAAACTTCTACAACCGATGTTGAAACCTATCAAATCACGTCCGATTGACCTCAAATTTTGTACACAATTCATATTCAACATTACGGACCTTCTCCAACTTCTGAAATCGGAAAATCCGACCCCGATATCAAAAAGTCCACTACTGGTCAAAATCTCCAAAATTCGACTTTCGCCAATTCAAGCCTAAATCAGCTACAGACCTCCAATTCACATTCTGGACATGCTCCTAAGTCTAAAATTACCCAACGGAGCTAACGGAATCGATGAAACTCCATTCCGGAGTCGTCTTCATATAATTCCGACTACAGTCAAAATTCTAAGGCTTAAGCTTCCATTTTAGGGACTAAGTATCTCAATTCACTCTGAAACCACAAAAACAACCTCTCGACAAGTCACATAAGCAGAAAACGATACGGGGGAAGCAATTAATAGGGGATCGAGGCTAATACACTCAAAATGACCGGCCGGGTCGTTACATCCTCCCACTCTTAAAACAACCGTTCGTCCTCGAATGAGCATAGAGACATACCTGAAGTGGTGAAAAGATGAGCATATAGGATGCACATATCTTGCTCGGTCTCCCAAGTCGCCTCCTCGACCAGCTAACCCCTCCACTGAACCTTTACGGAAGCAGTGTTCTTTGACCTCAGCTTTCGAACCTTCCTGTCCAAAATAGCCACTGGCTCCTCAACATAAGATAGATCTTTGTCCAACTAGAGTGAGCTGAAATCCAACACATGAGACGGATCACCGTGATACTTTCGGAGTATAGAAATATGGAATATTGGATGGACCCCTGCAAGACTAGGAGGCAAGGCAAGTTCATAAGCAACCTCCCCAATACGTCGCAATACCTCAAATGGGCCGATAATCCTTGGGCTCAGCTTGCCATTCTTTTCGAACCTCGTAACGCCCTTCATAGGTGAAACCCGGAGCAAGACCCTCTCTCCAACAATGAATGCAACATCGCGAACCTTCCGATCCGCATAACTCTTTTGTCTGGACTGGGCTGTGCGAAGTCGATCCTTAATCACCTTCACTTTATCCAGAGCATCCTGAACCAAGTCCGTACCCAATAATCTAGCCTTGCCCGGCTCGAACCAACCAACTGGAGACCGACACCACTACCATACAGAGCCTCTTACGGTGCCATCTGAATGCTCAACTAATAACTGTTGTTGTAGGCAAACTCCGCAAGTGGCAAGAACTGATCCCAAGCACCCCCAAAATCTATCACACAAGCGTAGAGCATATCCTCCAGTATCTGAATAGTGCGCTCGGACTGTCCGTTTGTCTGAGGGTGAAATGTTGTGCTCAGCTCAACTCGAGTACCCAACTTCTGCTGTACAACCCTCCAGAACCATGATGTAAACTGTGTACCCCCAGTCAGAGATGGTAGATACCGGTACGCCATGAAGCCTGACAATCTCGCAGATATAAATTCGAGCCAACTGCTCGGAAGAATAGGTAGTCATCACAGGAATGAAATGAGCTGACTTGGTCAGCCTATCCACAATCACCCAAACGGCATCAAACTTTCATTGAGTCCGTGGGAGTCCAACAACGAAATTCATAGTGACCCGCTCCCATTTCCACTCCGGAATCTCTAACTTCTGAAGTAACCCACCTGGCCATTGATGCTCATACTTCACCTGTTGGCAATTTAGACACCGAGCTACATGTTTCACTATGTCCTTCTTCATTCTTCTCCACCAGTAATGCTGCCTCAAGTCTTGATACATCTTCGCAGCACCCGGATGAATGGAGTACCGTGAACTATGAGCCTCCTAGAGAATCAACTCACGCAAACCATCCACATTAGGCACACATAATCCACCACGCATCCTCAATGCACCGTCATCCCTAATAGTGACCTCCTTAGCATCATCGTGCTGGACCGTGTCCTTAAGGACAAGCAGATGGGGGTCATAATACTGACGCTCCCTGATATGATCATAAAGAGAAGACCGAGAGACCACACAAGCCAATACCCGACTCGGCTCAGAAAAATCCAATCTAACAAACTGGCTGGCTAAGGCCTGAACATCCAACGCCAATGGCCTCTCTACTGCTGGTAGATATGCTAAGCTCCCCAAATTCTCTGCCCGGCGACTCAAAGCATCGGACACAACATTGGCCTTCCCAGGGTGGTACAAAATGGTTATATCATAATCCTTAAGCAGCTCTAACCACCTCCTGTAACGCAAATTAAGATCCTTCTACTTGAACAGATGCTGCAAACTCCGGTGACCGGTGTAAATCTCACAAGGGACACCGTACAATCATCAAGGCATGAACAATAGCTGCTAACTCAAGGTCATGGACATGATAGTTCTTTTCATGCACCTTCAGCTGTCTGGACGCGTAGGCAATCACCCTACCGTCCTGCATCAACACCGTGCCGAGACCAATCCACGACGTATCACAATATACAGTATAAGACCCCCAACCTGTAGGTAATACCAATACTGAGGTTGTAGTCAAAGCTGTCTTGAGCTTCTGAAAGCTCTCCTCACACCGTTCTGTCCACCTGAACGGAGCTCCCTTCTGGGTCAGCCTGGTCATAGGTGTTGCAATAGATGAGAATCCTTCTACAAAATGACGGTAATACCCCACCAAACCAAGAAAACTCCTGATCTCCGTAGCTGATGACGGTCTAGGCCAACTCTACATTGCTTCCACCTTCTTCGGATCCACCTGGATCCCATCACTCAATACTACATGACCCAAGAATGCCACTGAGTCTAGCCAAAACTCACACTTTGAAAATTTTGCATATAACTTCTTTTCTCTCAAGGTCTGAAGCACAGTCATCAGGTGTTGTTCATGATCCTCTCAAGTCTGGGAGTACACCAGAATGTCGTCAATAAACACAATGGTGAATGAGTCAAGATAGGGCCAGAATACACTGTGCATCAAGTGAATAAATGCTGCTGGGGTGTTGGTCAGCCCAAATGACATCACAAGAAACTCGTAGTGACGATACCGAGTCCTGAAAGCAGTCTTCGGGATATCTGGCTCCCGAATCTTCAACTGATGATAGCTTGAACGTAAGTCAATCTTGGAAAACACTCTAGCACCCTGTAACTGATCAAATAGGTCATTAATACAAGGCAAAGGATACATGTTCTTCACTGTAACTTTGTTCAACTGGCGATAATCAATGCACATGCGCATAGAACCATCCTTTTTCTTCACAAACAAGACAGAAGCACCCCAAGGAGATACACTGGGCTGAATGAAGCCCTTATCGAGCAACTCCTGTAACTGTTCTATCAACTCCTTCAATTCAGGAGGAGCCATACAATATGGAGGAATAGAGATGGGCTGAGTGCCCGGCAACAAATCAATGCCAAAATCAATATCTATGTCGGGCGGCATGCCCGGACTATTTAACCAAGGCCAAATGACTTCCGCGCATCGTCCGAATGGCATCCGGGGCCCCCGAGGCCCCGCCCAAACATACCAACAAGTTTGAAATCATGAGACGGACTTGCTCGAACCCTCAGAACGCTAAGAACGACACCAAAATTAAGAATCATACGCCAAAACCAATAGAATCAACTTATGAACTTCAAGTTCTTCCGACTTATAAAGGTTGAAAAGTAACTATTTCTGAATATTGCTTCAATATATTGCAATGTATATATTTTAATATGAGCTTTAAGCTTCATGGCGACTGATAGCTGATTTGTAAGATTAAAATAAGAAGATAAAACCTCAGATTATATACTCTTTAGCTTTCTTTCTCTTTCTCTGAATTAGTGTCTGTCTATGTCGTCGTGAAACACACCGAGAATGTTATCTATAAGAAAATATTAGGCGCAATATGATCATATAACATATTTGCACCTATTAACACAAAAAATTAGCTCATTTAACATTATGCATATCTAGCTAATTTTAATTGTACAAGTAGAGTTTAATAATCAAGTCATTTAAATAGGAGCCTTCAAAATTTTATGTTACTTATTATACACATATTTTATTATTAGCTATACTATTTTTAAAAAGTCTGTATTATTGACATGGAACACATGTGCATCGCACGTGCACAAAAACTAGTATATATATTGTATACGGTCGAAATAGATTTTGGCTTTCGTACGTTTGATCGAGTTCGAATGGTAAGCGACCGAAGTGAGACTTCGAGATGAGTTCCGAAGATAGTACAAATAAGCTTCGAGCTCCAAGACCGATCGAGGAATCGCCTCGGTATCATTATCGAGCTCATGACCAAATCGAACCGCAAGGCAACATGAAGGTTGTCGGAGACGTACAGACCGATTGACACTCACCCTGAATGCTGAACTCGAACCAAGGCCGAGGGCTCGACCCAATACCGAGCTCGAGCCAGTATCGAGCTCGCAGACAAGAGCCGTTGCAACTGCACTAGGGGAGAGAATCTTGGCGGGAATCGAGGAAGAGACAATTCATCATGGATTCTCCACTATATATTTTTTATTATAAATAAAGTAAGATCTCTCTACTATAAAAGGGGGAATCCTTGTAAGCACAAGGCAGGTTCACACATTGTAAGAAAAGACTACTTCTCTTATTGAAGAATAAATCTCTTGAGCTTGTTTTACTCTGCATACTCACTCTTCTTGTTCAATAATTTATCTCCCGTTTTTATAGCCAAGAATCTAAACATTTCCACTTCTACGTATGATTTATGTCAAGCTATATCACATATCCTTAGAACTACTTATAAATTCAACTATATCCGATTTTCTGAGTAAACAGTTTGGTGCCCACCATGGGGCTAAGGGTAACAGTGGTTGTTTGATACAAATCTGCAATACACACCAGTTTACAACTTCGAATCAGCAATGGCAAACCCTCGATTGATGGCTTTACCTATCGACCATGAAGCCGGCCTTCAAGATAAAACCAATAACTTGATACCCAGGGCCGGAAGGCCACTTGACGATGTCACTGCCGCTCGAGTTGAAGTACCTGAAATCCGAGTCAAAGTATCGCTAGATGTCAATTCAGAAGTGGCTCTTGAGGCAAACTAACATTCCGAACCGGAAAAAAGCATTCAGGGCGGTACTCGATCCGTAGCTCGGGACACCCATAACATGGAGGAGATCGGAGTCAGCTTACGGATGATCTTCGAGATGTTACAAGACCAGCAAATAGCGATAGCTTAGTTGCAGATCCAAACTCAGGTACAAAGCAGGTCAGAGCCCAATTCACTTCGAGAAATCACCCACAGAATGGAGCCAGCCATAATGAAGTCAAACGAGCAAGAATCGGGGACTACTCCCGAAATTACTAAATTGCTCGAGGAACTCACAAGAAGAGTCGAAGCCAACGATAAAAAAGTAGAAATATATAATTCCAGGGTCGATCAGATCCCGAGATAAACGGGCTGGATTCAAAAAATTTCGTACAAAAGCCTTTTCCCTTGAGTGCAGCCCAAAACCAATCCCCAAAAAATTTTGTTTGCCCGAAATTCCCAAATATAACGGTACGACCGATCCTAACGAACACGTCACCTCTTACACGTGTGCTATCAAGGGTAACGATTTGGAAGACGATGAGATCGAATCTGTGTTATTGAAAAAATTCAGAGAGACCCTCTCGAAGGGAGCGATGATTTGGTATAATAATCTATCACCAAATTCCATCGATTTTTTTGCCATGTTAGCGAATTCGTTTGTAAAGGCACATGCTGGTGCCATAAAGGTTGCAACAAGGAAATTGGACCTCTTCAAAGTAAAACAAAGGGGTAATGAAATAGTAAGGGAGTTCGTGTCCCGATTTCAAATGGAACGTATGGAACCGGTCACAGACGACTAGGCCGTCCAAGATTCACCCAAGGGTTGAACGAGCAAAGTTAAATAGCATCACGTCGGCTGAAGCAAAATTTGATCGAGTATCCAGCAATAACTTGGGCGGATATACACAACCGATATCAGTCAAAAATTAGGGTCGAAGGCGACCAGTTGGGAGCTCCTTCCGGATCCTTGCATCAGAACAGGACAGCCATTAAAAATCAGAGGGACATCGACAGAGAAAAGGTCGAAGAGAGACTGATATCAACCGTACGTTGCAGATCGAATGAACAACGGTTCAACGCGTAATGCCGCTCGGAACAATCGAAGGAGTGATCGAGGATAAAATTCTCGGAGGCTTATGAGCAAGAGTGGCTTTGATAAATATGCCGATCCTATAGAGGCACCTCGGCTATCGGAGTACAATTTCAGCGTCGACGCATTGGGCATTGTATCGGCGATCGAAAGAATCAAAGATACTAGGTGGCCCAGACCCATGCAAACCGACCCTTCCCAAAGGAACCTGAATTCGATGTGCAAGTATCATGGTACGCATGGCCACAGGACCGAGGATTGCAGACAATTAAGAGAAGAGGTAGCCCGTTTATTCAATGAGGGCCACCTTCGGGAGTTCCTCAGTGACCGAGCTAAGAATCACTTCAGAGAAAGGGATGCCAGCAAAAAAGATAAACAAGAGGAACCTCTGCATATCATTCATATGATCATCGGTGGGGTCGATATTCCACAGGGACCCGTGCTCAAATACGGCAAGATACTGGCCACAGGGGAAAAACAAACTCGAGGTTATGTACCCAATGGCACTTTATCATTCGGAATTGAAGAAGCCGAGGGCATCTCTCAACCTCACAATGACACTCTGGTAATTTCTATCTTATTAAATAAAGTTCAAGTTAAGCGTGTCTTAGTGGATCCAGGTAGCTCTGTGAATATCATCCGATCTTGAGTAGTGGAGAAGCTCGATTTACAAAATCAAGTTGTGCCCGCAGCTCGGGTCTTAAACGGCTTCAATATGGCCAGTGAAATAACTAAAGGGGAAATTATTTTGCCTGTAAATGTGGTTGGAACCATCCAAAACACCAAGTTCCACATAATCGAAGGCGATATGAGGTATAATGCCCTACTCGGAAGACCATGGATCCACAATATGAGGACAGTGCCTTTGACTCTACAACAAGTGATGAAATTCCCTACGTCGGACGGCGTGAAGACAGTATACGGGGAGCAACATGATGCGAAGGAAATATTTGTAGTCGATGAGATAACACTGATACCAACGTTATCGGCCTCAGAAAGGTTAGCACAAAAGATAGGCGAGAAACCAAATAGCAATCACAGCAACCAGTCTCGACCGAATCGATGAAGCAGGAAATAGAAGATGACGAGGAAGAGTTTCCGACACCTCGAGCTCTCATCGTCCCTAACAACTCTGACGCCACCAAGTCGACGATCGAAGAACTAGAGTAGGTTATATTAATCGAACGTCTTCCCGAGAGAAAGGTATACCTGGGAACGGGGTTGACCCCCGAACTCAGGAAAAAACTTATTCAATTTCTTATTGATAATATAGATTATTTTGCTTGGTCCCATTTAGATATGACAGGGATCCCACCATCGATAACAACGCACCAGCTGAGTTTAGACCCTAGGTTCAAACCGGTGAAGCAAAAAAGAAGACCTCAATCCGAGGTAAAACACGTATTTGTAAGAGATGAGGTAACTACACTTCTCAAAATAGGGTCAATTCGGGAAGTAAAATATCCCGAATGGTTAGCCAATGTGGTTGTAGTCCCAAATAAAAGGAACAAACTTAGAATGTGGGTAGATTATAAATATCTAAACAAAGCATACCCCAAAGATTCTTTTCCACTGCCTAGCATCGATCGCTAGATCGATGCCACAGCCGGCCACGAGATTCTCACTTTTCTCGACGCCTATTCCGGGTACAATCAAATTATCATGAACCCGGAGGACCAAGAAAAAAAATTATTTTTCACTAAGTATGGAACCTATTGCTATAATGTCGATTTATTATTTGAAATGGGGATATCATGGAGTTTCGAATTCCACAAATATAACTCCATAACAATAGCTATTTTTTAATTATAAATGTTGAAAATTAACTATTTTTGAATTTTGCTTCAATATATTGTAATGTATATAACTTAATATGAGCTTTAAGCTTCATGGCGACTAATAGCTGATTTGTAAGATTAAAATAAGAAGAAAATACCTCAGATTATATACTCTTTAGTTTTCTTTCTCTTTCTCTGAATTAGTGTCTATCTATCTCGTCATGGAACACACCGAGAATGTTATCTATAAGAAAATATTAGGCGCAATGTGATCAATTAACATATTTGCACCTAATAACACAAAAAATTAGCTCATTTAACATTATGCATATCTAGCTAGTTTTAATTGGAAAAGTAGAGTTTAATAATCAAGTCATTTAAATAGGAGCCTTCAAAAGTTTATGTTACTTATTATACACATGTTTTATTATTAGCTATACTATTTTTAAAAAGTCTGTATTATTGACATGGAACACACGTGCATCGCACGTGCCCAAAAACTAGTATATATATTATATACGGTCGAAATAAATTTCGGCATTCGTACGTTTGATCGAGTTCGAATGGTAAGCGACCGAAGTGAAATTTCGAAATGAGTTCCGAAAATAGTACAAACAAGCTTCGAGCTCCAAGACCGATCGAGGAATCGCCTCGGTATCATTATCGAGCTCATGACCAAATCGAACCGCAAGGCAACATGAAGGTTGTCGGAGACGCACAGACCGATTGACACTCACCCTGAATGCTGAACTCGAACCAAGGCTGAGGGCTCGACCCAATACCGAGCTCGAGCCAGTATCGAGCTCGCAGACAAGAGCCGTTGCAACTGCACTAGGGGAGAGAATCTTGGCGGGAATCGAGGAAGAGACAATTCATCATGGATTATCCACTATATATTTTTTATTATAAATAAAGTAAGATCCCTCTACTATAAAAAGGGGTAATCCTTATAAGCACAAGGCAGGTTCACACATTGTAAGAAAAGACTACTTCTCTTATTGAAGAATAAATCTCTTGAGCTTGTTTTACTCAGCATACTCACTCTTCTTGTTCAATAAATTATCTCTCGTTTTTATAGCTAAGAATCTAAACACTTCCACTTCTACGTATGATTTATGTCAAGCTATATCACATATCCTTAGAACTACTTATAAATTCAACTATATCCGATTTTCCGAGTAAACAGTTTGGTGTCCACTGTGGGGCTAAGGGTAACAGTGGTTGTTTGATACAAATTTGCAATACACACCAGTTTACAACTTCGAATCAGCAATGGCAAACCCTCGATTGATGGATTTACCTATCGACCACGAAGCCGGCCTTCAAGATAAAACCAACAACTTGATGCCCAAGGCCGGAAGGCCACTTAACAATATCACCGAAGCTCGAGTCGAAATACCTAAAATTCGAGTCGAAGTACCGCTAGATGTCAATTCACAAGTGGCTCTTGAGGCAAACTAACGTTCTGAACCGGAAAAAAATATTCAGGGCGGTACTCGATCCGTAGCTCGAGACACCCATAACATGGAGGAGATCGGAGTCAGCTTACGGATGATCTTCAAGATGTTACAAGCCCAGCAAATAGCGATAGCTCAGTTGTAGATCCAAACTCAGGTACAAAGCAGGTCGGATCCCAATTCGCTTCGAGAAATCATCCACAGAACGGAGCCAGCCATAGTGAAGTCAAACGAGCAAGAATCGGGGACTACTCCCGAAATTACTAAATTTCTCGAGGAACTCATAAAACGAGTTGAAGCCAACGATAAAAAAGTAGAAACATATAATTCCAGGGTCGATCAGATCCCGGGAGCTCGACCAATGATAAAAGGGCTGGATTCGAAAAAAATCGTACAAAAACCTTTTCCCTCGAGTGCAGCCCCAAAACCAATCCCCAAAAAATTCTGTATGCCCGAAATTCCCAAATATAACGGTATGACTGATCCCAACGAACACGTCACCTCTTACACATGTGCCATCAAGGGTAACAATTTGGAAGACGATGAGATCGAATATATGTTATTGAAAAAATTCAGAGAGACCCTCTCGAAGGGAGCGATGATTTGGTATCATAATCTGTCACCAAATTCCATCGATGTTTTTGCCATGTTAGCGGATTCGTTTGTAAAGGCACATGCTGGTGCCATAAAGGTTGCAACAAGGAAATTGGACCTCTTCAAAGTAAAACAAAGGGGTAATGAAATGCTAAGGGAGTTCGTGTCCCGATTTCAAATAGAAAACATGGGTTGAACGAGCAAAGTTCAAGCCGTCCAAGCTTTTACCCAAGGGTTGAACGAGCAAAGTTCAATAGCATCACGTCGACTGAAGCAAAATTTGATCGAGTATCCAGCAATAAATTGGGCGGATGTACACAACTGATATAAGTCAAAAATTAGGGTCGAAGACGACCAGTTGGGAGCTCCTTCCGGATCCATGCATCAGAACAGGACAGCCATTAAAATCCAGAGGGACATTGATAGAGAAAATGTCGAACAGAGACCGATATCAACCGTACATCGTAGATCGAATGAACAACGGTTCAACACGTAATGCCGCTCGGAACAATCGAAGGAGTGATCGAGGATAACATTCTCGGGGGCTTATGAGCAAGAGTGGCTTTGATAAATATGTCGATCCTATAGAGGTACCTCGGCTATCGGAGTACAATTTCAGCGTCGACGCATCAGGCATTGTATTGGCGATCGGAAGAATCAAAGATACTAGGTGGCCCAGACCCATGCAAACCGACCCTTCCCAAAGGAACCTGAATTCGATGTGCAAGTATCATGGTACGCATGGCCACAAGACTGAGGATTGAAGACAATTAAGAGAAGAGGTAGCCCGTTTATTCAATGAGGGCCACCTTCGGGAGTTCCTCAGTGACCGAGCCAAGAATCACTTCAGAGAAAGGGATGCCAGAAAAAAAGATTAACAAGAGGAACCTCTGCATATCATTCATATGATTATTGGTGGGGTCGATACTCCACAGGGACCCGTGCTCAAATACGGCAAGATACCAACCACAGGGGAAAAACGAATTCGAGGTTATGTACCCAATGGCACTTTATCATTCGAAATTGAAGAAGCCGAGGGCATCTCTCAACCTCACAACGACGCTCTGATAATTTCTATCCTATTAAATAAAGTTCAAGTTAAGCGTGTCTTAGTGGATCCAGTTAGCTCTATGAATATCATCCGATCTTGGGTAGTGGAGAAGCTCGGTTTACAGAGTCAAGTCGTGCCCGCAGCTCGGGTCTTAAACGGCTTCAATATGGCCAGTGAAACAACTAAAGGAGAAATTATTCTGCCCGTAAATGTGGCTGGAACCATCCAAAATACCAAGTTCCACGTAATGAGGTATAATGCCCTACTCGGAACACCATGGATCCACAATATGAGGGCATTGCCTTCGACTCTACACCAAGTGATGAAATTCCCTACGTCGGACGGCATGAAGACAGTAGGGGAGCAACATGTTGCGAAGGAAATGTTTGCGGTCGATAAGATAACACTGATACCAACGTTATCATCCTCAGAAAGGTCTAGCACAAAAGATAGGCGAGAAACCAAATAGCAATCACAGCAACCAGTCTCGACCGAATCGGTGAAGTGGGAAATAGAAGATGACGAGGAAGAGTTTTTGACACCTCGAGCTCTAATTGTCCCTGACGACTCCGATGCCACCAAGTCGACGATCGAAGAACTGGAGCAGGTTATATTAATCGAACGTCTGCCCGAGAGAAAGGTATAACTGGGAACGGGGTTGACCCCCGAACTCAGGAAAAAACTTATTCAATTTCTTATTGATAACATAGATTGTTTTGCTTGGTCCCATTTAGACATGACAGGGATCCCACCATCGATAACAATGCACTAACTGAGTTTGGACCCTAGGTTCAAATCGATGAAGCAAAAAAGAAGACCTCAATCCGAGGTAAAACACGCATTTGTAAGAGATGAGGTAACTAAACTTCTCAAAATAGGTTCAATTCGGGAAGTAAAATATCTCGAATGGTTAGCCAATGTGGTTGTAGTCCCCAAAAAATGGAACAAACTTAGAATATGTGTAGATTATAAAGATCTAAATAAAGCATGCCCTAAAGATTTTTTTCCACTGCCTAGCATCGATCACTTGATCGATGCCACAGTCGGCCACGAGATCGATGCCACAGTTGAATAAATCAAGTTCGGCACAAGAAAGTTGTTTCATATCGCATTCATGTCGAACAAGGTCTCGATAGAGAAATGTGTAAGGGCCAAATGGTCAAAACGAACCATGCCCACGTAGTTTTGCTCGAACTCTGGCACAAGATACAAACACATGTATAATGACTTATAAAGGAGAACTTCTTCTTTTTTCAGATATCTCACACTTTGAAAAGGTCTTCCTTCTCCATGATTCAAATAGGCTTAAAGGCCAACCACCATCAAGAGAATTTTTTATACAAGCGGTCATAAAAAGCCTACGGGCTAAGATACTTTGAGTTCGAAACAATCACTCACTCAATTATTAAACCTAAGGGCTATCTTACTTCGAGTTCGAGCAATCACTCACTCGATCATAAAAAGCCTACGGGCTAAGATACTTCGAGTTCGAGTTCGAAGCAATCACTCACTCAATTATTAAAGCCTAAGGGCTATCTTACTTCGAGTTCGAGCAATCACTCACTCGATCATAAAAAGCCTACGAGCTAAGATACTTCGAGTTCGAGTTCGAAGCAATCACTCACTCAATTATTAAAGCCTAAGGGCTATCTTACTTCGAGTTCGAGTTCGAAGCAATCACTCACTTGATCATAAAATGCCTACGGGCAACCAATCGAATAAATCAAGTTCGGCACAAGAAAGTTGTTTCATATCAAATTCATGTCGAACAGGGTCTCGATAGAGAAAAGTGTATGGGCCAAATGGTGAAAACGAACCATGCCCACATAAGTTTGCTCGAACTCTGGCACAAGATACAAACACATGTATAATGACTTATAAAGGAGAACTTCTTCTTTTTTCAGATGTCTCACACTTTGAAAAGATCTTCTTGCTCCATGATTCAAACAGGCTTAAAGGCCAACCACCATCAAGAGTTTTTTTATACAAGCGGTCATAAAAAGCCTACGGGCTAAGATACTTTGAGTTCGAGTTCGAAACAATCACTCACTCAATTATTAAAGCCTAAGGGCTACCTTACTTCGAGTTCGAGCAATCACTCACTAGATCATAAAAAGCCTACGGGCTAGGATACTTTGAATTCGAGTTCGAAACAACCACTCACTCAATTATTAAAGCCTAAGGGCTATCTTACTTCGAGTTCGAGCAATCACTCACTCGATCATAAAAAGCCTACGGGCTAGGATACTTTGAGTTCAAGTTCGAAACAATCACTCACTCAATTATTAAAGCCTAAGGGCTATCTTACTTCGAGTTCGAGCAATCACTCACTCGATCATAAAAAGCCTACGGGCTAAGATACTTAGAGCTCGAGTTCAAAACAATCACTCACTCAATTATTATAGCCTAAGGGCTATCTTACTTTAAGTTCGAGCAATCACTCACTCGATCATAAAAAGCCTACGGGCTAAGATACTTTGTGTTCGAGTTCGAAACAATCACTCACTCAATTATTAAAGCCTAAGGTCTTTCTTACTTCGAATTCAAGCAATCACTCACTCGATCATAAAAAGCCTACGGGCTAAGATACTTTGAGTTCGAGTTCGAAACAATCACTCACTCAATTATTAAAGCCTAAGGGCTATCTTACTTCGAGTTCGAGCAATCACTCACTCGATCATAAAAAGCCTACGGGCTAAGATACTTCGAGTTCGAAACAATCACTCACTCAATTATTAAAGCCTAAGGGCTATCTTACTTCGAGTTCGAGCAATCACTCACTCGATCATAAAAAGCCTACGGGCTAAGATACTTCGAGTTCGAGTTCGAAGCAATCACTCACTCAATTATTAAAGCCTAAGGGCTATCTTACTTCGAGTTCGAGTTCGAAGCAATCCCTCACGCGATCATAAAATGCCTACGGGCTACCAATCGAATAAATCAAGTTCGGCACAAGAAAGTTGTTTCATATCAAATTCATGTCGAACATGGTCTCGATAGAGAAAAGTGTATGGGCCAAATGGTGAAAACGAACCATGCCCACATAAGTTTGGTCGAACTCTGGCACAAGATAAAAACACATGTATAATGACTTATAAAGGAGAACTTCTTCTTTTTTCAGATGTCTCACACTTTGAAAAGATCTTCTTGCTCCATGATTCAAACAGGCTTAAAGGCCAACCACCATCAAGAGAATTTTTTATACAAGCGGTCATAAAAAGCCTACGGGCTAAGATACTTTGAGTTCGAGTTCGAAACAATCACTCACTCAAATATTAAAGCCTAAGGGCTACCTTACTTTGAGTTCGAGCAATCACTCACTAGATCATAAAAAGACTACGGGCTAGGATACTTTGAATTCGAGTTCGAAACAACCACTCACTCAATTATTAAAGCCTAAGGGCTATCTTACTTCGAGTTCGAGCAATCACTCACTCGATCATAAAAAGCCTACGGGCTAGGATACTTTAGGTTCAAGTTCAAAACAATCACTCACTCAATTATTAAAGCCTAAGGGCTATCTTACTTCGAGTTCGAGCAATCACTCACTCGATCATAAAAAGCCTACGGGCTAAGATACTTAGAGCTCGAGTTCAAAACAATCACTCACTCAATTATTAAAGCCTAAGGGCTATCTTACTTCGGGTTCGAGCAATCACTCACTCGATCATAAAAAGCCTACGGGCTAAGATACTTCGAGTTCGAGTTTGAAGCAATCACTCACTCAATTATTAAAGCCTAAGGGATATCTTACTTCGAGTTCGAGCAATCACTCACTCAATCATAAAATGCCTACGGGCTACGAAACTTCGAGTTCGAGTTCGAAACAATCACTCACTCAATTATTAAAGCCTAAGGGCTATCTTACTTCGAGTTCGAGCAATCACTCACTCGATCATAAAAAGCCTACGGGCTAAGATACTTTGAGTTCGAGTTCGAAACAATCACTCACTCAATTATTAAATCCTAAGGGCTACTTTACTTCGAGTTCGAGCAATCACTCACTACATCATAAAAAGCCTACGGGCTAGGATACTTTGAATTCGAGTTCGAAACAACCACTCACTCTATTATTAAAGCCTAAGGGCTATCTTACTTCGAGTTCGAGAAATCACTCACTGGATCAAAAAAAGCCTACGGGCTAAGATACTTCGAGTTCGAGTTCGAAACAATCACTCACTCAATTATTAAAGCCTAAGGGCTATCTTACTTCGAGTTCGAGCAATCACTCACTAGATCATAAAAAGCCTACGGGCTAAGATACTTTGAGTTCGAGTTCGAAACAATCACTCACTCAATTATTAAATCCTAAGGGCTACTTTACTTCGAGTTCGAGCAATCACTCACTACATCATAAAAAGCCTACGGGCTAGGATACTTTGAATTCGAGTTCGAAACAACTACTCACTCTATTATTAAAGCCTAAGGGCTATCTTACTTCGAGTTCGAGCAATCACTCACTCGATCATAAAAAGCCTACGGGCTAGGATACTTTGAGTTCAAGTTCGAAACAATCACTCACTCGATTATTAAAGCCTAAGGGCTATCTTACTTCGAGTTCGAGCAATCACTCACTAGATCATAAAAAGCCTACGGGCTAAGATACTTAGCGTTCGAGTTCAAAACAATCACTCACTCAATTATTAAAGGCTAAGGGCTATCTTACTTCGAGTTCGAGCAATCACTCACTCGATCATAAAAAGCCTACAGGCTAAGATACTTTGAGTTCGAGTTTGAAACAATCACTCACCCAATTATTAAAGCCTAAAGGCTATCTTACTTCGAATTCAAGCAATCACTCACTCGATCATAAAAAGCCTACGGTCTAAGATACTTTGAGTTCGAGTTCGAAACAATCACTCACTCAATTATTAAAGCCTAAGGGCTATCTTACTTTGAGTTCGAAACAATCACTCACTCAATTATTAAAGACTAAGGGCTATCTTACTTGGAGTTCGAGCAATCACTCACTCGATCATAAAAAGCCTACGGGATAAGATACTTCGAGTTCGAGTTCGAAGCAACCACTCACTCAATTATTAAAGCCTAAGGGCTATCTTACTTCGAGTTCGAGCAATCACTCACTTGATCATAAAATGCCTACGGGCTATGATACTTCGAGTTCGAGTACAAAACAATCACTCACTCAATTATTAAAGCCTAAGGGCTATTTTACTTCGAGTTCGAGCAATCACTCACTCGATCATAAAAAGCCTACGGGCTAAGATACTTCGAGTTCGAGTTCGAAGCAATCACTCGCTCAATTATTAAAGCCTACGGGCTACCAATCGAATAAATCAAGTTCGGCACAAGAAAGTTGTTTCATATCAAATTCATGTCGAACAGGGTCTCGATAGAGAAAAGTGTATGGGCCAAATGGTCAAAACGAACCATGCCCACGTAAGTTTGCTCGAACTCTGGCACAAGATACAAACCTATGTATAATGACTTATAAAGGAGAACTTCTTTTTTCAGATATCTCACACTTTGAAAAGATCTTCCTGCTCCATGATTCAAACAGGCTTAAAGGCCAACAACCATCAAGAGAATTTTTGATACAAGCGGTCAAAAAAAGTCTACGGGCTAAGATACTTTGAGATCAAGTTCGGAACAATCACTCACTCAATTATTAAAGCCTAAGGGCTACCTTACTTCGAGTTCGAGCAATCACTCACTAGATCATAAAAAGCCTACGGGCTAGGATACTTTGAATTCGAGTTCAAAACAACCACTCACTCAATTATTAAAGCCTAAGGGCTATCCTACTTCGAGTTCGAGCAATCACTCACTTGATCATAAAAAGTCTACGGGCTAGGATACTTTGAGTTCAAGTTCGAAACAATCACTCACTCAATTATTAAAGCATAAGGGCTATCTTACTTCGAGTTCGAGCAATCACTCACTCGATCATAAAAAGCCTACGGGCTAAGATACTTAGAGCTCGAGTTCAAAACAATCACTCACTCAATTATTAAAGCCTAAGGGCTATCTTACTTCAAGTTCGAGCAATCACTCACTCGATCATAAAAAGACTACGGGCTAAGATACTTTGTGTTCGAGTTCGAAACAATCACTCACTCAATTATTAAAGCCTAAGGTCTATCTTACTTCGAATTCAAGCAATCACTCACTCGATCATAAAAAGCCTACGGGCTAAGATACTTTGAGTTCGAGTTCGAAACAATCACTCACTCAATTATTAAAGCCTAAGGGCTATCTTACTTCGAGTTCGAGCAATCACTCAATCGATCATAAAAAGCCTACGGGCTCAGATACTTTGAGTTCGAGTTCGAAACAATCACTCACTCAATTATTAAACCTAAGGGCTATCTTACTTCGAGTTCGAGCAATCACTCACTCGATCATAAAAAGCCTACGGGCTAAGATACTTCGAGTTCGAGTTCGAAGCAATCACTCACTCAATTATTAAAGCCTAAGGGCTATCTTACTTCGAGTTCGAGCAATCACTCACTCGATCATAAAAAGCCTACGAGCTAAGATACTTCGAGTTCGAGTTCGAAGCAATCACTCACTCAATTATTAAAGCCTAAGGGCTATCTTACTTCGAGTTCGAGTTCGAAGCAATCACTCACTTGATCATAAAATGCCTACGGGCTACCAATCGAATAAATCAAGTTCGGCACAAGAAAGTTGTTTCATATCAAATTCATGTCGAACAGGGTCTCGATAGAGAAAAGTGTATGGGCCAAATGGTGAAAACGAACCATGCCCACATAAGTTTGCTCGAACTCTGGCACAAGATACAAACACATGTATAATGACTTATAAAGGAGAACTTCTTCTTTTTTCAGATGTCTCACACTTTGAAAAGATCTTCTTGCTCCATGATTCAAACAGGCTTAAAGGCCAACCACCATCAAGAGTTTTTTTATACAAGCGGTCATAAAAAGCCTACGGGCTAAGATACTTTGTGTTCGAGTTCGAAACAATCACTCACTCAATTATTAAAGCCTAAGGGCTACCTTACTTCGAGTTCGAGCAATCACTCACTAGATCATAAAAAGCCTACGGGCTAGGAAACTTTGAATTCGAGTTCGAAACAACCACTCACTCAATTATTAAAGCCTAAGGGCTATCTTACTTCGAGTTCGAGCAATCACTCACTCGATCATAAAAAGCCTACGGGCTAGGATACTTTGAGTTCAAGTTCGAAACAATCACTCACTCAATTATTAAAGCCTAAGGGCTATCTTACTTCGAGTTCGAGCAATCACTCACTCGATCATAAACAGCCTACGGGCTAAGATACTTAGAGCTCGAGTTCAAAACAATCACTCACTCAATTATTATAGCCTAAGGGCTATCTTACTTTAAGTTCGAGCAATCACTCACTCGATCATAAAAAGCCTACGGGCTAAGATACTTTGTGTTCGAGTTCGAAACAATCACTCACTCAAATATTAAAGCCTAAGGGCTACCTTACTTTGAGTTCGAGCAATCACTCACTAGATCATAAAAAGACTACGGGCTAGGATACTTTGAATTCGAGTTCGAAACAACCACTCACTCAATTATTAAAGCCTAAGGGCTATCTTACTTCGAGTTCGAGCAATCACTCACTCGATCATAAAAAGCCTACGGGCTAGGATACTTTAGGTTCAAGTTCAAAACAATCACTCACTCAATTATTAAAGCCTAAGGGCTATCTTACTTCGAGTTCGAGCAATCACTCACTCGATCATAAAAAGCCTACGGGCTAAGATACTTAGAGCTCGAGTTCAAAACAATCACTCACTCAATTATTAAAGCCTAAGGGCTATCTTACTTCGGGTTCGAGCAATCACTCACTCGATCATAAAAAGCCTACGGGCTAAGATACTTCGAGTTCGAGTTTGAAGCAATCACTCACTCAATTATTAAAGCCTAAGGGATATCTTACTTCGAGTTCGAGCAATCACTCACTCAATCATAAAATGCCTACGGGCTACGAAACTTCGAGTTCGAGTTCGAAACAATCACTCACTCAATTATTAAAGCCTAAGGGACATTTTACTTCGAGTTCGAGCAATCACTCACTCGATCATAAAAAGCCTACGGGCTAAGATACTTCGAGTTCGAGTTCGAAGCAATCACTCACTCAATTATTAAAGCCTAAGGGCTATCTTACTTCGAGTTCGAGCAATCACTCACTTGATCATAAAATGCCTACGGGCTACCAATCGAATAAATCAAGTTCTGCACAAGAAAGTTGTTTCATATCAAATTCATGTCGAACAGGGTCTCGATAGAGAAAAGTGTAAGGGCCAAATGGTCAAAATAAACCATGCCCACGTAGGTTTGCTCGAACTCTGGCACAAGATACAAACACATGTATAATGACTTATAATGGAGAACTTCTTCTTTTTTCAGATATCTCACACTTTGAAAAGACCTTCCTGCTCCATGAGTCAAACAGGTTTAAAGGCCAACCACCATCAAGAGAATTTTTGATACAAGCAGTCATAAAAAGCCTACGGGCTAAGATACTTTGAGTTCGAGTTCGAAACAATCACTCACTCAATTATTAAAGCCTAAGGGCTACCTTACTTCGAGTTCGAGCAATCACTCACTAGATCATAAAAAGCCTACGGGCTAGGATACTTTGAATTCGAGTTCAAAACAACCACTCACTCAATTATTAAAGCCTAAGGGCTATCCTACTTCGAGTTCGAGCAATCACTCACTTGATCATAAAAAGTCTACGGGCTAGGATACTTTGAGTTCAAGTTCGAAACAATCACTCACTCAATTATTAAAGCCAAAGGGATATCTTAGTTCGAGTTCGAGCAATCACTCACTCGATCATAAAAAGCCTACGGGCTAAGATACTTTGAGTTCGAGTTCGAAACAATCACTCACTCAATTATTAAAGCCTAAGGGCTATCTTACTTTGAGTTCAAGCAATCACTCACTCGATCATAAAAAGCCTACGGGCTAAGATACTTTGAGTTCGAGTTCGAAACAATCACTCACTCAATTATTAAAGCCTAAGGGCTATCTTACTTTGAGTTCGAGCAATCACTCACTCGATCATAAAAAGCCTACGGGCTAAGATACTTCGAGTTCGAGTTCGAAACAATCACTCACTCAATTATTAAAGCCTAAGGGCTATCTTACTTCGAGTTCGAGCAATCACTCACTAGATCATAAAAAGCCTACGGGATAAGATGCTTCGAGTTCGAGTTCGAAGCAATCACTCACTCAATTATTAAAGCTTAAGGGATATCTTACTTCGAGTTCGAGCAATCACTCACTCAATCATAAAATGCCTACGGGCTACGAAACTTCGAGTTCGATTTCGAGTTCGAAACAATCACTCACTCAATTATTAAAGCCTAAGGGCTATCTTACTTCGAGTTCGAGCAATCACTCACTCGATCATAAAAATTCTACGGGCTAAGATACTTCGAGTTCGAGTTCGAAGCAATCACTCACTCAATTATTAAAGCCTAAGGGCTATCTTACTTCGAGTTCGAAGCAATCACTCACTCGATCATAAAATGCCTACGGGCTACCAATCAAATAAATCAAGTTTGGCACAAGAAAGTTGTTTCATATCAAATTCATGTCGAACAGGGTCTAGATAGAGAAAAGTTTATGGGCCAAATGGTCAAAACGAACCATGCCCGCGAAAGTTTGCTCGAACTCTGGCACAAGATACAAACACATGTATAATGACTTATAAAGGAGAACTTCTTCTTTTTTCAGATATCTCACACTTTGAAAAGATCTTCCTGCTCCATGATTCAAATAAGCTTAAAGGCCAACCACCATCAAGAGAATTTTTGATACAAGTGGTCATAAAAAGCCTACGGGCTAAGATACTTTGAGTTCGAGTTCGAAACAATCACTCACTCAATTATTAAAGCCTAAGGGCTACCTTACTTCGAGTTCGAGCAATCACTCACTAGATCATAAAAAGCCTACGGGCTAGGATACTTTGAATTCGAGTTCAAAACAACCACTCCCTCAATTATTAAAGCCTAAGGGCTATCTTACATCGAGTTCGAGCAATCACTCACTCGATCATAAAAAGCCTACGGGCTAGGATACTTTGAATTCGAGTTCAAAACAACCACTCACTCAATTATTAAAGCCTAAGGGCTATCTTACATCGAGTTTGAGCAATCACTCACTCGATCATAAAAAGCATACGGGCTAGGATACTTAGAGCACGAGTTCAAAACAATCACTCACTCAATTATTAAAGCCAAAGGGATATCTTAGTTCGAGTTCGAGCAATCACTCACTCGATCATAAAAAGCCTACGGGCTAAGATACTTTGAGTTCGAGTTCGAAACAATCACTCACTCAATTATTAAAGCCTAAGGGCTATCTTACTTCGAGTTCAAGCAATCACTCACTCGATCATAAAAAGCCTACGGGCTAAGATACTTTGAGTTCGAGTTCGAAACAATCACTCACTCAATTATTAAAGCCTAAGGGCTATCTTACATTGAGTTCGAGCAATCACTCACTCGATCATAAAAAGCCTACGGGCTAAGATACTTCGAGTTCGAGTTCGAAACAATCACTCACTCAATTATTAAAGCCTAAGGGCTATCTTACTTCGAGTTCGAGCAATCACTCACTAGATTATAAAAAGCCTACGGGATAAGATGCTTCGAGTTCGAGTTCGAAGCAATCACTCACTCAATTATTAAAGCTTAAGGGATATCTTACTTCGAGTTTGAGCAATCACTCACTCAATCATAAAATGCCTACGGGCTACGAAACTTCGAGTTCGAGTTCGAGTTCGAAACAATCACTCACTCAATTATTAAAGCCTAAGGGCTATCTTACTTCGAGTTCGAGCAATCACTCACTCGATCATAAAAATCCTACGGGCTAAGATACTTCGAGTTCGAGTTCGAAGCAATCACTCACTCAATTATTAAAGCCTAAGGGCTATCTTACTTCGAGTTCGAAGCAATCACTCACTCGATCATAAAATGCCTACGGGCTACCAATCAAATAAATCAAATTTGGCACAAGAAAGTTGTTTCATATCAAATTCATGTCGAACAGGGTCTAGATAGAGAAAAGTTTATGGGCCAAATGGTCAAAACGAACCATGCCCGCGAAAGTTTGCTCGAACTCTGGCACAAGATACAAACACATGTATAATGACTTATAAAGGAGAACTTCTTCTTTTTTCAGATATCTCACACTTTGAAAAGATCTTCCTTCTCCATGATTCAAATAAGCTTAAAGGCCAACCACCATCAAGAGAATTTTTGATACAAGCGGTCATAAAAAGCCTACGGGCTAAGATACTTTGAGTTCGAGTTCGAAACAATCACTCACTCAATTATTAAAGCCTAAGGGCTACCTTACTTCGAGTTCGAGCAATCACTCACTAGATCATAAAAAGCCTACGGGCTAGGATACTTTGAATTCGAGTTCAAAACAACCACTCACTCAATTATTAAAGCCTAAGGGCTATCTTACATCGAGTTCGGGCAATCACTCACTCGATCATAAAAAGCCTACGGGCTAGGATACTTTGAGTTCAAGTTCGAAACAATCACTCACTCAATTATTAAAGCCTAAGGGCTATCTTACTTCGAGTTCGAGCAATCACGCACTCGATCATAAAAAGCCTACGGGCTAAGATACTTAGAGCTCGAGTTCAAAACAATCACTCACTCAATTATTAAAGCCTAAGGGCTATCTTACTTCGAGTTCGAAGCAATCACTCACTCGATCATAAAATGCCTACGGGCTACCAATCGAATAAATCAAGTTCGGCACCAGAAAGTTGTTTCATATCAAATTCATGTCGAACAGGGTCTAGATAGAGAAAATTTTATGGGCCAAATGGTCAAAACGAACCATGCCCGCGTAAGTTTGCTCGAACTCTGGCACAAGATACAAACACATGTATAATGACTTATAAAGGAGAACTTCTTCTTTTTTCAGATATCTCACACTTTGAAAAGATCTTCCTGCTTCATGATTCAAATAGGCTTAAAGGCCAACCACCATCAAGAGAATTTTTGATACAAGCGGTCATAAAAAGCCTACGGGCTAAGATACTTTGAGTTCGAGTTCGAAACAATCACTCACTCAATTATTAAAGCCTAAGGGCTACCTTACTTCGAGTTCGAGCAATCACTCACTAGATCATAAAAAGCCTACGGGCTAGGATACTTTGAATTCGAGTTCAAAACAACCACTCACTCAATTATTAAAGCCTAAGGGCTATCTTACATCGAGTTCGAGCAATCACTCACTCGATCATAAAAAGCCTACGGGCTAGGATACTTTGAGTTCAAGTTCGAAACAATCACTCACTCAATTATTAAAGACTAAGGGCTATCTTACTTCGAGTTCGAGCAATCACTCACTCGATCATAAAAAGCCTACGGGCTAAGATACTTCGATTCCGAGTTCGAAACAATCACTCACACAATTATTAAAGCCTAAGGGCTATCTTACTTCGAGTTCGAGCAATCACTCACTCGATTATAAAAAGCCTGCGGGCTAAGATACATTGAGTTCGAGTTCGAAACAATCACTCACTCAATTATTAAAGCCTAAGGGCTATCTTACTACGAATTCAAGCAATCACTCACCCGATCATAAAAAGCCTACAGGCTAAGATACTTCGAGTTCGAGTTCGAAACAATCATTCACTCAATTATTAAAGCCTAAGGGCTATCTTACTTCGAGTTCGAGCAATCACTCACTAGATCATAAAAAGCTTACGGGCTAGGATACTTTGAATTCGAGTTCAAAACAACCACTCATTCAATTATTAAAGCCTAAGGGCTATCTTGCATCGAGTTCGAGCAATCACTCACTCGATCATAAAAGGCCTACGGGCTAGGATAATTTGAGTTCAAGTTCGATACAATCACTCACTCAATTATTAAAGCCTAAGGGTTATCTTACTTCGAGTTCGAGCAATCACTCACTCGATCATATAAAGCCTACGGGCTAAGATACTTAGAGCTCGAGTTCAAAACAATCACTCACTCAATTATTAAAGCCAAAGGGATATCTTACTTCGAGTTCGATCAATCACTCACTCGATCATAAAAAGCCTACGGGCTAAGATACTTCGATTCCGAGTTCGAAACAATCACTCACACAATTATTAAAGCCTAAGGGCTATCTTACTTCGAGTTCGAGCAATCACTCACTCGATTATAAAAAGCCTGCGGGCTAAGATACATTGAGTTCGAGTTCGAAACAATCACTCACTCAATTATTAAAGCCTAAGGGCTATCTTACTACGAATTCAAGCAATCACTCACCCGATCATAAAAAGCCTACAGGCTAAGATACTTCGAGTTCGAGTTCGAAACAATCATTCACTCAATTATTAAAGCCTAAGGGCTATCTTACTTCGAGTTCGAGCAATCACTCACTCGATCATAAAAAGCCTACGGGCTAAGATACTTCGAGTTCGAGTTCGAAGCAATCACTCACTCAATTATTAAAGCCTAAGGGATATCTTACTTCGAGTTCGAGCAATCACTCACTAGATCATAAAAAGCTTACGGGCTAGGATACTTTGAATTCGAGTTCAAAACAACCACTCATTCAATTATTAAAGCCTAAGGGCTATCTTGCATCGAGTTCGAGCAATCACTCACTCGATCATAAAAGGCCTACGGGCTAGGATAATTTGAGTTCAAGTTCGATACAATCACTCACTCAATTATTAAAGCCTAAGGGTTATCTTACTTCGAGTTCGAGCAATCACTCACTCGATCATATAAAGCCTACGGGCTAAGGTACTTAGAGCTCGAGTTCAAAACAATCACTCACTCAATTATTAAAGCCAAAGGGATATCTTACTTCGAGTTCGAGCAATCACTCACTCGATTATAAAAAGCCTACGGGCTAAGATACTTTGAGTTCGAGTTCGAAACAATCACTCACTTAATTATTAAAGCCTAAGGGCTATCTTACTTCAAATTCAAGCAATCACTCACTCGATCATAAAATGCCTACGGGCTAAGATACTTTGAGTTCGAGTTCGAAACAATCACTCACTCAATTATTAAAGCCTAAGGGTTATCTTACTTCGAGTTCGAGCAATCACTCACTCGATCATATAAAGCCTACAGGCTAAGATACTTAGAGCTCGAGTTCAAAACAATCACTCACTCAATTATTAAAGCCAAAGGGATATCTTACTTCGAGTTCGAGCAATCACTCACTCGATTATAAAAAGCCTACGGGCTAAGATACTTTGAGTTCGAGTTCGAAACAATCACTCACTCAATTATTAAAGCCTAAGGGCTATCTTACTTCAAATTCAAGCAATCACTCACTCGATCATAAAATGCCTACGGGCTAAGATACTTTGAGTTCGAGTTCGAAACAATCACTCACTCAATTATTAAAGCCTAAGGGCTATCTTACTTCGAGTTCGAGCAATCACTCACTCGATCATAAAAAGCCTACGGGCTAAGATACTTCGAGTTCGAGTTCGAAACAATCACTCACTCAATTATTAAAGCCTAAGGGCTATCTTACTTCGAGTTCGAGCAATCACTCACTCGATCATAAAAAGCCTACGGGCTAAGATACTTCGAGTTCGAGTTCGAAGCACTCACTCACTCAATTATTAAAGCCTAAGGGATATCTTACTTCGAGTTCGAGCAATCACTCACTCGATCATAAAATGCCTACGGGCTACGAAACTTCGAGTTCGAGTTTCAGTTCGAAACAATCACTCACTCAATTATTAAAGCGTAAGGCCTATCTTACTTCGAGTTCGAGCAATCACTCACTCGATCATAAAAATCCTACGGGCTAAGATACTTCGAGTTCGATTTCGAAGAAATCACTCACTCAATTATTAAAGCCTAAGGGCTACCTTACTTCGAGTTCGAAGCAATCACTCACTCGATCATAAAATGCCTACGGGCTACCAATCGAATAAATCAAGTTCGGCACAAGAAAGTTGTTTCATATCAAATTCATGTCGAACAGGGTCTCGATAGAGAAAAGTTTATGGGCCAAATGGTCAAAACGAACCATGCCCACGTAAGTTTGCTCGAACTCTGGCACAAGATACAAACACATGTATAATGACTTATAAAGGAGAACTTCTTCTTTTTTCAGATTAATCACACTTTGAAAAGATCTTCCTGCTCCATGATTCAAACAGGCTTAAAGGCCAACCACCATCAAGAGAATTTTTTATACAAGCGGTCATAAAAAGCCTACGGGCTAAGATACTTAGAGCTCGAGTTCAAAACAATCACTCACTCAATTATTAAAGCTTAAGGGCTATCTTACTTCGAGTTCGAGCAATCACTCACTCGATCATAAAAAGCCTACGGGCTAAGATACTTTGAGTTCGAGTTCGAAACAATCACTCACTCAATTATTAAAGCCTAAGGGCTATCTTACTTCGAATTCAAGCAATCACTCACTCGATCATAAAAAGCCTACGGGCTAAGATACTTTGAGTTCGAGTTCGAAACAATCACTCACTCAATTATTAAAGCCTAAGGGCTATCTTACTTCGAGTTCGAGCAATCACTCACTCGATCATAAAAAGCCTTCGGGCTAAGATACTTCGAGTTCGAGTTTGAAACAATCACTCACTCAATTATTAAAGCCTAAGGGCTATCTTACTTCGAGTTCGAGCAATCACTCAGTCGATCATAAAAAGCCTACGGGCTAAGATACTTCGAGTTCGTGTTCGAAGCAATCACTCACTCAATTATTAAAGCCTAAGGGATATCTTACTTCGAGTTCGAGCAATCACTCACTCGATCATAAAAAGCCTACGGGCTAAGATACTTCGAGTTCGAGTTCGAAACAATCACTCACACAATTATTAAAGCCTAAGGGCTATCTTACTTCGAGTTCGAGCAATCACTCACTCGAGCATAAAAAGCCTACGGGCTAAGATACTTCGAGTTCGAGTTCGAAGCAATCACTCACTCAATTATTAAAGCCTAAGTGATATCTTACTTCGAGTTCGAGCAATCACTCACTCGATCATAAAATTCCTACGGGCTACGAAACTTTGAGTTCGAGTTCGAGTTCGAAACAATCACTCACTCAATTATTAAAGCCTAAGGGCTACCTTACTTCGAGTTCGAGCAATCACTCACTAGATCATAAAAAGCCTATGGGCGAGGATACTTTGAATTCGAGTTCAAAACAACCACTCACTCAATTATTAAAGCCTAAGGGCTATCTTACATCGAGTTCGAGCAATCACTCACTCGATCATAAAAAGCCTACGGGCTAGGATGCTTTGAGTACAAGTTCGAAACAACCACTCACTCAATTATTAAAGCCTAAGGGCTATCTTACTTCGAGTTCGAGCAATCACTCACTCAATCATAAAAAGCCTACGGGCTAAGATACTTAGAGCTCGAGTTCGAAACAATCACTCACTCAATTATTAAAGCCTAAGGGATATCTTACTTCGAGTTCGAGCAATCACTCACTCGATCATAAAATGCCTACGGGCTAAGATACTTCGAGTTCGAGTTCGAAACAATCACTCACACAATTAATAAAGCCTAAGGGCTATCTTACTTCGAGTTCGAGCAATCACTCACTCGAGCATAAAAAGACTACGGGCTAAGATACTTCGAGTTCGAGTTCGAAGCAATCACTCACTCAATTATTTAAGCCTAAGGGATATCTTACTTCGAGTTCGAGCAATCACTCACTCGATCATAAAATGCCTACGGGCTACGAAACTTCGAGTTCGAGTTCGAGTTCGAAACAATCACTCACTCAATTATTAAAGCCTAAGGGCCACCTTACTTCGAGTTCGAGCAATCACTCACAAGATCATAAAAAGCCTACGGGCTAAGATACTTTGAGTTCGAATTCGAAGAAATCACTCACTCAATTATTAAAGCCTAAGGGCTATCTTACTTCAAGTTCGAGCAATCACTCAGTCGATCATAAAAAGCCTACGGGCTAAGATACTTCGAGTTCGTGTTCGAAGCAATCACTCACTCAATTATTAAAGCCTAAGGGATATCTTACTTCGAGTTCGAGCAATCACTCACTCGATCATAAAAAGCCTACGGGCTAAGATACTTCGCGTTCGAGTTCGAAACAATCACTCACACAATTATTAAAGCCTAAGGGCTATCTAACTTCGAGTTCGAGCAATCACTCACTCGAGCATAAAAAGCCTACGGGCTAAGATACTTCGAGTTCGAGTTCGAAGCAATCACTCACTCAATTATTAAAGCCTAAGGGATATCTTACTTTGAGTTCGAGCAATCACTCACTCGATCATAAAATGCCTACGGGCTACGAAACTTTGAGTTCGAGTTCGAGTTCGAAACAATCACTCACTCAATTATTAAAGCCTAAGGGCTACCTTACTTCGAGTTCGAGCAATCACTCACTAGATCATAAAAAGCCTATGGCGAGGATACTTTGAATTCGAGTTCAAAACAACCACTCACTCAATTATTAAAGCCTAAGGGCTATCTTACATCGAGTTCGAGCAATCACTCACTTGATCATAAAAAGCCTACGGGCTAGGATGCTTTGAGTTCAAGTTCGAAACAATCACTCACTCAATTATTAAAGCCTAAGGGCTATCTTACTTCGAGTTCGAGCAATCACTCACTCAATCATAAAAAGCCTACGGGCTAAGATACTTAGAGCTCGAGTTCGAATCAATCACTCACTCAATTATTAAAGCCTAAGGGATATCTTACTTCGAGTTCGAGCAATCACTCACTCGATCATAAAAAGCCTACGGGCTAAGATACTTCGAGTTCGAGTTCGAAACAATCACTCACACAATTATTAAAGCCTAAGGGCTATCTTACTTCGAGTTCGAGCAATCACTCACTCGAGCATAAAAAGCCTACGGGCTAAGATACTTCGAGTTCAAGTTCGAAGCAATAATTCACTCAATTATTAAAGCCTAAGGGATATCTTACTTCGAGTTCGAGCAATCACTCACTCGATCATAAAATGCCTACGGGCTACGAAACTTCGAGTTCGAGTTCGAGTTCAAAACAATCACTCACTCAATTATTAAAGCCTAAGGGCTACCTTACTTCGAGTTCGAGCAATCACTCACTAGATCATAAAAAGCCTACGGGCTAAGATACTTTGAGTTCGAATTCGAAGAAATCACTCACTCAATTATTAAAGCCTAAGGGCTATCTTACTTCAAGTTCGAGCAATCACTCAGTCGATCATAAAAAGCCTACGGGCTAAGATACTTCGAGTTCGTGTTCGAGGCAATCACTCACTCAATTATTAAAGCCTAAGGGCTATCTTACTTCGAGTTCGAGCAATCACTCACTCGATCATAAAAAGCCTACGGGCTAAGATACTTCGAGTTCGAGTTCGAAACAATCACTCACACAATTATTAAAGCCTAAGGGCTATCTTACTTCGAGTTCGAGCAATCACTCACTCGAGCATAAAAAGCCTACGGGCTAAGATACTTCGAGTTCGAGTTCGAAGCAATCACTCACTCAATTATTAAAGCCTAAGGGATATCTTACTTCGAGTTCGAGCAATCACTCACTCGATCATAAAATGCCTACGGGCTACGAAACTTCGAGTTCGAGTTCGAGTTCGAAACAATCACTCACTCAATTATTAAAGCCTAAGGGCTACCTTACTTCGAGTTCGAGCAATCACTCACTAGATCATAAAAGGCCTACAGGCTAGAATACTTTGAATTCGAGTTCAAAACAACCACTCACTAAATTATTAAAGCCTAAGGGCTATCTTACTTCATGTTCGAGCAATCACTCAGTCGATCATAAAAAGCCTACGGGCTAAGATACTTCGAGTTCGTGTTCGAAGCAATCACTCACTCAATTATTAAAGCCTAAGGGATATCTTACTTCGAGTTCGATCAATCACTCACTCGATCATAAAAAGCCTACGGGCTAAGGTACTTCGAGTTCTTGTTCGAAACAATCACTCACACAATTATTAAAGCCTAAGGGCTATCTTACTTCGAGTTCGAGCAATCACTCACTCCAGCATAAAAAGCCTACGGGCTAAGATACTTCGAGTTCGAGTTCGAAGCAATCACTCACTCAATTATTAAAGCCTAAGGGATATCTTACTTCGAGTTCGAGCAATCACTCACTCGATCATAAAATGCCTACGGGCTACGAAACTTCGAGTTCGAGTTCGAGTTCGAAACAATCACTCACTCAATTATTAAAGCCTAAGGGCTACCTTACTTCGAGTTCAAGCAATCACTCACTCGATCATAAAAAGCCTACGGGCTAAGATACTTCGAGTTCGAGTTCGAAACAATCACTCACACAATTATTAAAGCCTAAGGACTATTTTACTTCGAGTTCGAGCAATCACTCACTCGAGCATAAAAAGCCTACGGGCAAAGATACTTCGAGTTCGAGTTCGAAGCAATCACTCACTCAATTATTAAAGCCTAAGGGATATCTTACTACGAGTTCGAGCAATCACTCACTCGATCATAAAATGCCTACGGGCTACGAAACTTCGAGTTCGAGTTCGAGTTCGAAACAATCACTCACTCAATTATTAAAGCCTAAGGGCCACCTTACTTCGAGTTCGAGCAATCACTCACAAGATCATAAAAAGCCTACGGGCTAAGATACTTTTAGTTCGAATTCGAAGAAATCACTCACTCAATTATTAAAGCCTACGGGCTATCTTACTTCAAGTTCGAGCAATCACTCAGTCGATCATAAAAAGCCTACGGGCTAAGATACTTCGTGTTCGTGTTCGAAGCAATCACTCACTCAATTATTAAAGCCTAAGGGATATCTTACTTCGAGTTCGAGGAATCACTCACTCGATCATAAAAAGCCTACGGGCTAAGATACTTCGAGTTCGAGTTCGAAACAATCACTCACACAATTATTAAAGCCTAAGGGCTATCTTACTTCGAGTTCGAGCAATCACTCACTCGAGCATAAAAAGCCTACGGGCTAAGATACTTCGAGTTCGAGTTCGAAGCAATCACTCACTCTATTATTAAAGCCTAAAGGATATCTTACTTCGAGTTAGAGCAATCATTCACTCGATCATAAAATGCCTACGGGCTACGAAACTTCGAGTTCGAGTTCGAGTTTGAAACAATCACTCACTCAATTATTAAAGCCTAAGGGCTACCTTACTTCGAGTTCGAGCAATCACTCGCTAGATCATAAAAGGCCTATGGGCTAGAATACTTTGAATTCGAGTTCAAAACAACCACTCACTCAATTATTAAAGCCTAAGGGCTATCTTACATCGAGTTCGAGCAATCACTCACTTGATCATAAAAAGCCTACGGGCTAGGATGCTTTGAGTTCAAGTTCGAAACAATAACTCACTCAATTATTAAAGCCTAAGGGCTATCTTACTTCGAGTTCGAGCAATCATTCACTCGATCATAAAAAGCCTACGGGCTAAGATACTTAGAGCTCGAGTTCGAAACAATCACTCACTCAATTATTAAAGCCTAAGGGCTATTTTACTTCGAGTTCGAGCAATCTCTCACTCGATCATAAAAAGCCTACGGGCTAAGATACTTAGAGCTCGAGTTCGAAACAATCACTCACTCAATTATTAAAGCCTAAGGGCTATCTTACTTCGAGTTCGAGCAATCACTCACTCGATCATAAAAAGCCTACGGGCTAAGATACTTAGAGTTAGAGTTCGAAACAATCACTCACTCAATTATTAAAGCCTAAGGGCTATCTTACTTCGAGTTCGAGCAATCACTCACTCGATCATAAAAAGCCTACGGGCTAAGATACTTCGAGTTCGAGTTCGAAACAATCACTCACTCAATTATTAAAGCCTAAGGGCTATCTTACTTCGAGTTCGAGCAATCACTCACTCGATCATAAAAAGCCTACGGGCTAAGATACTTCGAGTTCGAGTTCGAAGCAATCACTCACTCAATTATTAAAGCCTAAGGGATATCTTACTTCGAGTTCGAGCGATCACTCACTCGATCATAAAATGCCTACGGGCTGCGAAACTTCGAGTTCGAGTTCGAGTTCGAAACAATCACTCACTCAATTATTAAAGCCTAAGGGCTATCTTACTTCGAGTTCGAGAAATCACTCACTCGATCATAAAAATCCTATGGGCTAAGATACTTCGAGTTCGAGTTCGAAGCAATCACTCACTCAATTATTATGGCCTAAGGACTATCTTACTTCGAGTTCGAAGCAATCACTCACTCGATCATAAAATGCCTACGGGCTACCAATCGAATAAATCAAGTTCGGCACAAGAAAGTTGTTTCATATCAAATTCATGTCGAACAGGGTCTCGATATAGAAAAGTTTATGGGCCAAATGGTCAAAACGAACCATGCCCGCTTAAGTTTGCTCGAACTCTGGCCCAAGATACAAACACATGTATAATTACTTATAAAGGAGAACTTCTTCTTTTTTCAGATATCTCACACTTTGAAAAGATCTTCCTGCTCCATGATTCAAACAGGCTTAAAGGCCAACCACCATCAAGAGAATTTTTTATACAAGCGGTCATAAAAAGCCTACGGGCTAAGATACTTAGAGTTCGAGTTCGAAACAATCACTCACTCAATTATTAAAGCCTAAGGGCTACCTTACTTCCAGTTCGAGCAATCACTCACTAGATCATAAAAAGCCTATGGGCTAGGATACTTTGAATTCGAGTTCGAAACAACCACTCACTCAATTATTAAAGCCTAAGGGCTATTTTACTTCGAGTTCGAGCAATCACTCACTCGATCATAAAAAGCCTACGGGCTAGGATACTTTGAGTTCAAGTTCGAAACAATCACTCACTCAATTATTAAAGCCTAAGGGCTATCTTACTTCTAGTTCGAGCAATCACTCACTCGATCATTAAAAGCCTACGGGCTAAGATACTTAGAGCTCGAGTTCAAAACAATCACTCACTCAATTATTTAAGCCTAAGGGCTATCTTACTTCGAGTTCAAGCAATCACTCACTCGATCATAAAAAGCCTACGGGCTAAGATACTTGGAGTTCGAGTTCGAAACAATCACTCACTCAATTATTAAAGCCTAAGGGCTATCTTACTTTGAATTCAAGCAATCACTCACTCGATCATAAAAAGCCTACGGGCTAAGATACTTTGAGTTCGAGTTCGAAACAATCACTCACTCAATTATTAAAGTCTAAGGGCTATCTTACTTCGAGTTCGAGCAATCACTCACTCGATCATAAAAAGCCTTCGGGCTAAGATACTTCGAGTTCGAAACAATCACTCACTCAATTATTAAAGCCTAAGGGCTATCTTACTTCGAGTTCGAGCAATCACTCACTCGATCATTAAAAGCCTACGGGCTAAGATACTTAGAGCTCGAGTTCGAAACAATCACTCACTCAATTATTAAAGCCTAAGGGCTATCTTACTTCGAGTTCGAGCAATCACTCACTCGATCATAAAAAGCCTACGGGCTAAGATACTTTGAGTTCGAGTTCGAAACAATCACTCACTCAATTATTAAAACCTAAGGGCCATCTTACTTCGAGTTCGAGCAATCCCTCACTCGATCATAAAAAGCCTACGGGCTAAGATACTTTGAGTTCGAGTTCGAAACAATCACTCACTCAATTATTAAAGCCTAAGGGCTATCTTACTTCGAGTTCGAAGCAATCACTCACTCGATCATAAAATGCCTACGGGCTACCAATCGAATAAATCAAGTTCGGCACAAGAAAGTTGTTTCATATCAAATTCATGTCGAACAGGGTCTCGATAGAGAAACGTTTATAGGCCAAATGGTCAAAACGAACCATGCCCGCATAAGTTTGCTCGAACTCTGGCACAAGATACAAACACATGTATAATGACTTATAAAGGAGAACTTCTTCTTTTTTCAGATAACTCACATTTTGAAAACATCTCCCTGCTCCATGATTCAAACAGGCTTAAAGGCCAACCACCATCAAGAGAATTTTTTATACAAGCGGTCATAAAAAGCCTACGGGCTAAGATACTTTGAGTTAGAGTTCTAAACAATCACTCACTCAATTATTAAAGCCTAAGGGCTACCTTACTTCGAGTTCGAGCAATCACTCACTAGATCATAAAAAGCATATGGGCTAGGATACTTTGAATTCAAGTTCGAAACAACCACTCACTAAATTATTAAAGCCTAAGGGCTATCTTACTTCGAGTTCGAGCAATCACTCACTCGATCATAAAAAGCCTACGGGCTAGGATACTTTGAGTTCAAGTTCGAAACAATCACTCACTCAATTATTAAAGCATAAGGGCTATCTTACTTCGAGTTCGAGCAATCCCTCACTCGATCATAAAAAGCCTACGGGCTAAGATACTTTGAGTTCGAGTTCGAAACAATCACTCACACAATTATTAAAGCCTAAGGGCTATCTTACTTCGAATTCAAGCAATCACTCACTAGATCATTAAAAGCCTACGGGCTAAGATACTTTGAGTTCGAGTTCGAAGCAATCACTCACTCAATTATTATGGCCTAAGGACTATCTTACTTCGAGTTCGAAGCAATCACTCACTCGATCATAAAATGCCTACGGGCTACCAATCGAATAATTCAAGTTCGGCACAAGAAATTTGTTTCATATCAAATTCATGTCGAACAGGGTCTCGATATAGAAATGTTTATGGGCCAAATGGTCAAAACGAACCATGCCCGCGTAAGTTTGCTCGAACTCTGGCCCAAGATACAAACACATGTATAATGACTTATAAAGGAGAACTTCTTCTTTTTTCAGATATCTCACACTTTGAAAAGATCTTCCTGCTCCATGATTCAAACAGGCTTAAAGGCCAACCACCATCAAGAGAATTTTTTATACAAGCGGTCATAAAAAGCCTACGGGCTAAGATACTTTGAGTTCGAGTTCGAAACAATCACTCACTCAATTATTAAAGCCTAAGGGCTACCTTACTTCCAGTTCGAGCAATCACTCACTAGATCATAAAAAGCCTATGGGCTAGGATACTTTGAATTCGAGTTCGAAACAATCACTCACTCAATTATTAAAGCCTAAGGGCTATTTTACTTCGAGTTCGAGCAATCACTCACTCGATCATAAAAAGCCTACGGGCTAGGATACTTTGAGTTCAAGTTCGAAACAATCACTCACTCAATTATTAAAGCCTAAGGGCTATCTTACTTCTAGTTCGAGCAATCACTCACTCGATCATTAAAAGCCTACGGGCTAAGATACTTAGAGCTCGAGTTCAAAACAATCACTCACTCAATTATTAAAGCCTAAGGGCTATCTTATTTCGAGTTCAAGCAATCACTCACTCGATCATAAAAAGCCTACGGGCTAAGATACTTGGTGTTCGAGTTCGAAACAATCACTCACTCAATTATTAAAGCCTAAGGGCTATCTTACTTTGAATTCAAACAATCACTCACTCGATCATAAAAAGCCTACGGGCTAAGATACTTTGAGTTCGAGTTCGAAACAATCACTCACTCAATTATTAAAGTCTAAGGGCTATCTTACTTCGAGTTCGAGCAATCACTCACTCGATCAGAAAAAGCCTTCGGGCTAAGATACTTCGAGTTCGAAACAATCACTCACTCAATTATTAAAGCCTAAGGGCTATCTTACTTCGAGTTCGAGCAATCACTCACTCGATCATAAAAAGCCTACGGGCTAAGATACTTAGAGCTCGAGTTCGAAACAATCACTCACTCAATTATTAAAGCCTAAGGGCTATCTTACTTCGAGTTCGAGCAATCACTCACTCGATCATAAAAAGCCTACGGGCTAAGATACTTTGAGTTCGAGTTCGAAACAATCACTCACTCAATTATTAAAACCTAAGGGCCATCTTACTTCGAGTTCGAGCAATCCCTCACTCGATCATAAAAAGCCTACGGGCTAAGATACTTTGAGTTCGAGTTCGAAACAATCACTCACTCAATTATTAAAGCCTAAGGGCTATCTTACTTCGAATTCAAGCAATCACTCACTAGATCATAAAAAGCCTACGGGCTAAGATACTTTGAGTTCGAGTTCGAAACAATCACTCACTCAATTATTAAAGCCTAAGGGCTATCTTACTTCGAGTTCGAAGCAATCACTCACTCGATCATAAAATTCCTACGGGCTACCAATCGAATAAATCAAGTTCGGCACAAGAAAGTTGTTTCATATCAAATTCATGTCGAACAGGGTCTCGATAGAGAAAAGTTTATGGGCCAAATGGTCAAAACGAACCATGCCCGCGTAAGTTTGCTCGAACTCTGGCACAAGATACAAACACATGTATAATGACTTATAAAGGAGAACTTCTTCTTTTTTCAGATAACTCACATTTTGAAAACATCTCCCTGCTCCATGATTCAAACAGGCTTAAAGGCCAACCACCATCAAGAGAATTTTTTATACAAGCGGTCATAAAAAGCCTACGGGCTAAGATACTTTGAGTTAGAGTTCTAAACAATCACTCACTCAATTATTAAAGCCTAAGGGCTACCTTACTTCGAGTTCGAGCAATCACTCACTAGATCATAAAAAGCATATGGGCTAGGATACTTTGAATTCAAGTTCGAAACAACCACTCACTAAATTATTAAAGCCTAAGGGCTATCTCACTTCGAGTTCGAGCAATCACTCACTCGATCATAAAAAGCCTACGGGCTAGGATACTTTGAGTTCAAGTTCGAAACAATCACTCACTCAATTATTAAAGCCTAAGGGCTATCTTACTTCGAGTTCGAGCAATCCCTCACTCGATCATAAAAAGCCTACGGGCTAAGATACTTTGAGTTCGAGTTCGAAACAATCACTCACACAATTATTAAAGCCTAAGGGCTATCTTACTTCGAATTCAAGCAATCACTCACTAGATCATAAAAAGCCTACGGGCTAAGATACTTTGAGTTCGAGTTCGGAACAATCACTCACTCAATTATTAAAGCCTAAGGGCTATCTTACTTCGAGTTCGAAGAAATCACTCACTCGATCATAAAATGCCTAAGGGCTACCAATCGAATAAATCAAATCCGGCACAAGAAAGTTGTTACATTACAAATTCATGTCGAACAGGGTCTCGATAGAGAAACGTTTATGGGCAGAATGGTCAAAACGAACCATGCCCGCGTAAGTTTGCTCGAACTCTGGCACAAGATACAAACACATGTATAATGACTTATAAAGGAGAACTTCTTCTTTTTTCAGATATCTCACACTTTGAAAAGATCTTCCTGCTCCATGATTCAAACAGGCTTAAAGGCCAACCACCATCAAGAGAAATATTTATACAAGCGGTCATAAAAAGCCTACGGGCTAAGATACTTTGAGTTCGAGTTCGAAACAATCACTCACTCAATTATTAAAGCCTAAGGGCTACCTTACTTCGAGTTCGAGCAATCACTCACTCGATCATAAAAAGCCTACGGGCTAGGATACTTTGAATTCGAGTTCAAAACAACCACTCACTCAATTATTAAAGCCTAAGGGCTATCTTACATCGAATTCGAGCAATCACTCACTCGATCATAAAAAGCCTATGGGCTAGGATGCTTTGAGTTCAAGTTCGAAACAATCACTAACTCAATTATTAAAGCCTTAGGGCTATCTTACTTCGAGTTCGAGCAATCACTCACTCGATCATAAAAAGCCTACGGGCTAAGATACTTAGAGCTCGAGTTCGAAACAATCACTCACTCAATTATTAAAGCCTAAGGGCTATCTTACTTCGAGTTCGAGCAATCACTCACTCGATCATAAAAAGCCTACGGGCTAAGATACTTTGAGTTCAAGTTCGAAACAATCACTCACTCAATTATTAAAACCTAAGGGCTATCTTACTTCGAGTTCGAGCAATCACTCACTCGATCATAAAAAGCCTACGGGCTAAGATACTTCGAGTTCGAGTTCGAAACAATCACTCACTCAATTATTAAAGCCTAAGGGCTATCTTATTTCGAGTTCGAGCAATCACTCAGTTGATCATAAAAAGCCTACGGGCTAAGATACTTCGAGTTCGAGTTTGAAGCAATCACTCACTCAATTATTAAAGCCTAAGGGATATCTTACTTCGAGTTCGAGCAATCACTCACTCAATCATAAAAAGCCTACGGGCTAAGATACTTCGAGTTCGAGTTCGAAACAATCACTCACACAATTATTAAAGCCTAAGGGCTATCTTACTTCGAGTTCGAGCAATCACTCACTCGATCATAAAAAGCCTACGGGCTAAGATACTTCGAGTTCGAGTTCGAAGCAATCACTCACTCAATTATTAAAGCCTAAGGGATATCTTACTTCGAGTTCGAGCAATCACTCACTCGATCATAAAATGCCTACGGGCTACGAAACTTCGAGTTCGAGTTCGAGTTCGAGTTCGAAACAATCACTCACTCAATTATTAAAGCCTAAGGGCTACCTTACTTCGAGTTCGAGCAATCACTCACTAGATCATAAAAAGCCTACGGGCTAGGATACTTTGAATTCGAGTTCAAAACAACCACTCACTCAATTATTAAAGCCTAAGGGCTATCTTACATCGAGTTCGAGCAATCACTCACTCGATCATAAAAAGCGTACGGGCTAGGATGCTTTGAGTTCAAGTTCGAAACAATCACTCACTCAATTATTAAAGCCTAAGGGCTATCTTACTTCGAGTTCGAGCAATCACTCACTCGATCATAAAAAGCCTACGGGCTAAGATACTTAGAGCTCGAGTTAGAAACAATCACTCACTCAATTATTAAAGCCTAAGGGCTATCTTACTTCGAGTTCGAGCAATCACTCACTCGATCATAAAAAGCCTACGGGCTAAGATACTTAGAGCTCGAGTTCAAAACAATCACTCACTCAATTATTAAAGCCTAAGGGCTATCTTACTTCGAGTTCGAGCAATCACTCACTCGATTTTAAAAAGCCTACGGGCTAAGATACTTCGAGTTCGAGTTCGAAACAATCCCTCACTCAATTATTAAAGCCTAAGGGCTATCTTACTTCGAGTTCGAGTTCGAAGCAATCACTCACTCAATTATTAAAGCCTAAGGGATATCTTACTTCGAGTTCGAGCAATCACTCACTCGATCATAAAATGCTTACGGGCTACCAATCGAATAAATCAAGTTCGGCACAAGAAAGTTGTTTCATATCAAATTCATGTCGAACAGGGTCTCGATAGAGAAACCTTTATGGGCCAAATGATCAAAACGAACCATGCCCGCGTAAGTTTGCTCGAACTCTGGCACAAGCTACAAACACATGTATAATGACTTATAAAGGAGAACTTCTTCTTTTTTCAGATATCTCACACTTTGAAAAGATCTTCCTGCTCCATGATTCAAACAGGCTTAAAGGCCAACCACCATCGAGAGAATTTTTTATACAAGCGGTCATAAAAAACCTACGGGCTAAGATACTTTGAGTTCGAGTTCGAAACAATCACTCACTCAATTATTAAAGCCTAAGGGCTACCTTACTTCCAGTTCGAGCAATCACTCACTAGATCATAAAAAGCCTACGGGCTAGGATACTTTGAATTTGAGTTCGAAACAACCACTCACTCAATTATTAAAGCCTAAGGGCTATCTTACTTCGAGTTCGAGCAATCACTCACTCGATCATAAAAAGCCTACGGGCTAGGATACTTTGAGTTCAAGTTCGAAACAATCACTCACTCAATTATTAAAGCCTAAGGGCTATCTTACTTCGAGTTCGAGCAATCACTCACTCGATCATAAAAAGCCTACGGGCTAATATACTTAGAGCTCGAGTTCGAAACAATCACTCACTCAATTATTAAAGCCTAAGGGCTATCTTACTTCGAGTTCGAGCAATCACTCACTCGATCATAAAAAGCCTACGGGCTAAGATACTTTGAGTTCGAGTTCGAAACAATCACTCACTCAATTATTAAAGTCTAAGGGCTATCTTACTTCGAGTTCGAGCAATCACTCACTCGATCATAAAAAGCCTTCGGGCTAAGATACTTCGAGTTCGAAACAATCACTCACTCAATTATTAAAGCCTAAGGGCTATCTTACTTTGAGTTCGAGCAATCACTCAGTCGAACATAAAAAGCCTACGGGCTAAGATACTTCGAGTTCGAGTTCGAAGCAATCACTCACTCAATTATTAAAGCTTAAGGGATATCTTACTTGAGTTCGAGTAATCACTCACTCGATCATAAAATTCCTACGGGCTACGAAACTTCGAGTTTGAGTCTGAGTTCGAAACAATCACTCACTCAATTATTAAAGCCTAAAGGCTATCTTACTTCGAGTTCGAGCAATCACTCACTCGATTATAAAAAGCCTACGGGCTAAGATACTTTGAGTTCGAGTTCGAAACAATCACTCACTCAATTATTAAAGCCTAAGGGCTATCTTACTTCAAATTCAAGCAATCACTCACTCGATCATAAAAAGCCTACGGGCTAAGATACTTTGAGTTCGAGTTCGAAACAATCACTCACTCAATTATTAAAGCCTAAGGGCTATCTTACTTCGGGTTCGAGCAATCACTCACTCGATCATAAAAAGCCTACGGGCTAAGATACTTCGAGTTCGAGTTCGAACCAATCACTCACTCAATTATTAAAGCCTAAGGGCTATCTTACTTCGAGTTCGAGCAATCACTCACTCGATCATAAAAAGCCTACGGGATAAGATACTTCGAGTTCGAGTTCGAAGCAATCACTCACTCAATTATTAAAGCCTAAGGGATATCTTACTTCGAGTTCGAGCAATCACTCACTCGATCATAAAATGCCTACGGGCTACGAAACTTCGAGTTCGAGTTTGAGTTCGAAACAATCACTCACTCAATTATTAAAGCGTAAGGGCTATCTTACTTCGAGTTCGAGCAATCACTCACTCGATCATAAAAATCCTACGGGCTAATATACTTCGAGTTCGATTTCGAAGCAATCACTCACTCAATTATTAAAGCCTAAGGGCTACCTTACTTCGAGTTCGAAGCAATCACTCACTCGATCATAAAATGCCTACGGGCTACCAATCGAATAAATCAAGTTCGGCACAAGAAAGTTGTTTCATATCAAATTCATGTCGAACAGGGTCTCGATAGAGAAAAGTTTATGGGCCAAATGGTCAAAACGAACCATGCCCACGTAAGTTTGCTCGAACTCTGGCACAAGATACAAACACATGTATAACGACTTATAAAGGAGAACTTCTTCTTTTTTCAGATAACTCACACTTTGAAAAGATCTTCCTGCTCCATGATTCAAACAGTCTTAAAGGCCAACCACCATCAAGAGAATATTTTATACAGGCGGTCATAAAAAGCCTACGGGCTAAGATACTTTGAGTTCGAGTTCGAAACAATCACTCACTCAATTATTAAAGACTAAGGGCTACCTTACTTCGAGTTCGAGCAATCACTCACTAGATCATAAAAAGCATACGGGCTAGGATACTTTGAATTCAAGTTCGAAACAACCACTCACTCAATTATTTAAGCCTAAGGGCTATCTTACTTCGAGTTCGAGAAATCACTCACTCGATCATAAAAAGCCTACGGGCTAGGATACTTTGAGTTCAAGTTCGAAACACTCACTCACTCAATTATTAAAGCCTAAGGGCTATCTTACTTCGAGTTCGAGCAATCCCTCACTCGATCATAAAAAGCCTACGTGCTAAGATACTTAAAGCTCGAGTTCAAAACAATCACTCACTCAATTATTAAAGCTTAAGGGCTATCTTACTTCGAGTTCGAGCAATCACTCACTCGATCATAAAAAGCCTACGGGCTAAGATACTTTGAGTTCGAGTTCGAAACAATCACTCACTCAATTATTAAAGCCTAAGGGCTATCTTACTTCGAATTCAAGCAATCACTCACTCGATCATAAAAAGCCTACGGGTTAAGATACTTTGAGTTCGAGTTCGAAACAATCACTCACTCAATTATTAAAGCCTAAGGGCTATCTTACTTCGAGTTCGAGCAATCACTCACTCGATCATAAAAAGCCTTCGGGCTAAGATACTTCGAGTTCGAGTTCGAAACCATCACTCACTCAATTATTAAATCCTGAGGGCTATCTTACTTCGAGTTCGAGCAATCACTCAGTCGATCATAAATAGCCTACGGGCTAAGATACTTCGAGTTCGAGTTCGAAGCAATCACTCACTCAATTATTAAAGCCTAAGGGATATCTTTCTTCAAGTTCGAGCAATCACTCACTCGATCATAAAAAGCCTACGAGCTAAGATACTTCGAGTTCGAGTTCGAAACAATCACTCACACAATTATTAAAGCCTAAGGGCTATCTTACTTCAAGTTCGAGCAATCACTCACTCGATCATAAAAAGCCTACGGGCTAAGATACTTCGAGTTCGAGTTCGAAGCAATCACTCACTCAATTATTAAAGCCTAAGTGATATCTTACTTCGAGTTCGAGCAATCACTCACTCGATCATAAAATGCCTACGGGCTACGAAACTTCGAGTTCGAGTTCGAGTTCGAAACAATCACTCACTCAATTATTAAAGCCTAAGGGCTACCTTACTTCGAGTTCGAGCAATCACTCACTAGATCATAAAAAGCCTACGGGCTAGGATACTTTGAATTCGAGGTCAAAACAACCACTCACTCAATTATTAAAGCCTAAGGGCTATCTTACATCAAGTTCGAGCAATCACTCACTCGATCATAAAAAGCCTACGGGCTAGGATGCTTTGAGTTCAAGTTCGAAACAGTCACTCACTCAATTATTAAAGCCTAAGGGCTATCTTATTTCGAGTTCGAGCAATCACTCACTCGATCATAAAAAGCCTACGGACTAAGATACTTAGAGCTCGAGTTCGAAACAATCACTCACTTAATTATTAAATCCTAAGGGCTATCTTACTTCGAGTTCGAGCAATCACTCATTCGATCATAAAAAGCCTACGGGCTAAGATACTTAGAGCTCGAGATCGAAACAATCACTCACTCAATTATTAAAGCCTAAGGGCTATCTTACTTCGAGTTCGAGCAATCACTCACTCGATCATAAATAGCCTACGGGCTAAGATACTTCGAGTTCGAGTTCGAAACAATCACTCACTCAATCATTAAAGCCTAAGGGCTATCTTACTTTGAGTTCGAGCAATCACTCACTCGATCATAAAAAGCCTACGGGCTAAGATACATTTAGTTCGAGTTCGAAAAAATCACTCACTCAATTATTAAAGCCTAAGGGCTATCTTACTTCGAGTTCGAGCAATCACTCACTCGATCATAAAAAGCCTATGAGCTAAGATACATCGAGTTCGAGTTCGAAACAATCACTCACTCAATTATTAAAGCCTAAGGGCTATCTTACTTCGAGTTCGAGCATTCACTCACTCGATCATAAAAAGACTACGGGCTAAGATACTTCGAGTTCGAGTTCGAAGTAATCACTCACTCAATTATTAAAGCCTAAGGGATATCTTACTTCGAGTTCGAGCAATCACTCACTCGATCATAAAATGCCTACGGGCTACGAAACTTCGAGTTCGAGTTCGAAACAATCACTCACTTAATTATTAAAGCCTAAGGGCTATCTTACTTCGAATTCAAGCAATCACTCACTCGATCATAAAAAGCCTACGGGCTAAGATACTTTGAGTTCGAGTTCGAAACAATCACTCACTCAATTATTAAAGCCTAAGGGCTATCTTACTTCGAGTTCGAGCAATCACTCAGTCGATCATAAATAGCCTACGGGCTAAGATACTTCGAGTTCGAGTTCGAAGCAATCACTCACTCAATTATTAAAGCCTAAGGGATATCTTACTTAGAGTTCGAGCAATCACTCACTCGATCATAAAAAGCGTACGGGCTAAGATACTTCGAGTTCGAGTTCGAAACAATCACTCACACAATTATT
>NW_027174826.1:0-53446 GCF_000390325.3 Nicotiana tomentosiformis
GCAACAAATGAGAAATGATCATGGCTAGGCGGTGACTATGGTTCCTTTGGTCTTATTTGATAGTCCAGAAAAATTTTAGGCGATCAGGGTCCAGAGGTCCCGGGACCATTCGGAAGGCGTGGGCTATAACACACAAAAATTTGGGAATCGCGCGGAATTCTAGTTGTTTGGCCGAAAAACGCAAAAAATGAGGAACGATCATGGCGGGGTGGTTACTATGGTTCCTTAGGTCGTATTTGATGGCCCGGAAAAGTTTTAGGCGATCGGGGTTCGGGGTTCCCGGGACCCCTTGGAAGCGTGGGCTAAAGCACACGAAAATATGGAAATCGCGCGGAATTCTAGTTTTTTGGCTGAAAAACGCAAAAGACTAGGAACGATCATGGCGGGGCGGTGACTATGGTTCCTTAGGTCGTATTTGATAGTCCAGAAAATTTTTAGGTGATCCGGTTCCGGGGGGCCCGACACACTCGGAAGGCGTGGGCGATAGCACACAAAAATATGGGAATCGGGCGGAATTCTAGTTTTTTGGCCAAAAGATGCAAAAAATGAGGAACGATCATGGCAGGGCGGTGACTATGGTTTCTTAGGTCGTATTTGATGGCCTGGAAAATTTTTGCCGATCGGGGTCCATGGCTCCCGGGACCACTCGGAAGGCGTAAGCTATAGCACACTAAAATATGCAAATCGCGCGGAGTTCTAGTTTTTTGGCCGAAAAATGCAAAGCATTTGGAACGATCATGGCGGGGCGGTGACTATGGTTCCTTAGGTCGTATTTGATAGTCTGGAAAATTTTTAGATGATCCGGCTCCGGGGGGCCCGACCCACTCGGGCGGCGTGGGCGATAGCACACAAAAATAAGGGAATCGGGCAGAAATCTAGTTTTTTGGCCAAAAAACGCAAAATATGAGGAAGGATCATGGCGGGGCGGTTACTATGGTTCCTTAGGTCGTATTTGACGGCCCGAAAAATTTTTAGCCGATCGGGGTCCGGGGGTCCCGGAACCACTTGGAAGGGTGGGCAATAGCACACAAAAATATTGTAATCGGGCGAAATTCTAGTTTTTTGGCCGAAAAATGCAACAAATGAGGAATGATCATGGCTGGGCGGTGACTATGGTTCCTTTGGTCTTATTTGATAGTCCGGAAAAATTTTAGGCGATCGGGGTCCGCGGCTCCCCGGACCACTTGGAAGGCGTGGGTATAGCACACGAAAATATGGGAATCGGGCGTAATTCTAGTTTTTTGGCCGAAATATGCAAAAAATTAGAAACGATGATGGCGGGGCGGTTACTATGGTTCCTTAGGTCGTATTTGACAGCCCGAAAATATTTTAGGCGATCGGGGTCCGGGGGTCCCGGAACCACTTGGAAGGGTGGGCAAAAGCACACAAAAATATTGTAATCGGGCGAAATTCTAGTTTTTTGGCCAAAAATCGCAACAAATGAGGAATGATCATGGCTGGCCGGTGACTATGGTTGCTTTGGTCTTATTTGATAGTCGGGAAAAATATTAGGCGATAGGGGTCCGGAGCGGAATTCTAGTTGTTTGGCCGAAAAATGCAAACAATGAGGAACGTTCAGGGCGCGGCGGATACTATGGTTCCTTAGGTCGTATTTGATAGTCCGGAAAAATTTTAGGCGATAGGGGTCTGGAGGTCCCGGGACCACTCGGAAGGTGTGGGCTATAACACACAAAAATATGGAAATCGCGCGGAATTCAAATTGTTTGGCCGAAAAACGCAAAAAATAAGGAACGATCATGGCGGGGCGGATACTATGGTTCCTTAGGTCGTAATTGATTGCCCGGAAAAATTTTAGGCGATCGGGGTCCGCGGCTCTTGGGACCACTCGGAATGCGTGGGTATAGCACACGAAAATATGGGAATCGGGCGAAATTCTAGGTCTTTTTCAGTAACATGCAAAAAATATGGAAAGATCTTGGCAGGGTGTTGACTATGGTTCCTTTGGTCTTATTTGATAGTTCGGAAAAATATTAGGCGATAGGGGTCCAGAGGTCCCGGGACCACTCGGAAGGCGTGGGCTATAACACTCAAAAATATGGGAATCGCGCGGAATTCTAGTTGTTTGGCCGAAAAACGCAAAATATGAGGAACGATCATGGCGGGGCGGATACTATGGTTCCTTAGGTCGTATTTGATAGTCCGGAAAAATTTTAGGCGATAGGGGTCCGGAGACCCGGGACCACTCGGAAGGCGTGGGCTATATAACACACAAAAATATGGGATCGCGCGGAATTCTAGTTGCTTGGCCGAAAAATGCAAAAAATGAGAAACGATCATGGCGAGCTGGTTACTATAGTTCCTTAGGTCGTATTTGACGGCCCAGAAAAATTTTAGGCGATCGGGGTCAGTGGGTCCCGAAACCACTTCGAAGGGTGCACAAAAATATTGTAATCGGGCGGAATTCTAGTTTTTTGGCCGAAAAATGCAAAAAATGAGGAACAATCATGGCGGGGCGGTTACTATGGTTCCTTAGGTCGTATTTGACGGCCCGGAATATTTTTAGCCGATCAGGGTCCGGGGGTCCCGGAACCACTTGGAAGGGTGGGCAATAGCACACAAAAATATTGTAATCGGGCGGAATTCTAGTTTTTTGGCCGAAAAATGCAACAAATGAGGAATGATCATGGCTGGGCGGTGAGTATGGTTCCTTTGGTCTTATTTGAGAGTCCGGAAAAATTTTAGGCGATCGGGGTCCGGAGGTCCCGGTACCACTCGGAAGGCGTGGGCTATAACACACAAAAATATGGTAATCGAGCGGAATTCTAGTTTTTTGGCCGAAAAACGCAATAAATGAGGAACGATCATGGCGGGGCGGTGACTATGGTTCCTTAGGTCGTATTTGATGGCCCGGAAAATTTTAGGCGATCGGGGTCCACGGCTCCCGGGACCACTCGGAAGGCGTGGGCTATAGCACACGAAAATATGCAAATCGCGCGGAGTTATAGTTTTTTGGCCGAAAAATGCAAAGCATTTGGAACGATCATAGTGGGCGGTGACTATGGTACCTTAGGTCGTATTTTATAGTCTAGAAAAATTTTAGGCGATCGGGGTCCGCGGCTCCCCATACCACTTAGAAGGCATGGGTATAGCACACGAAAATATGGGAATCGGGCGTAATTCTAGGTTTTTGACCGAAAAATGCAAAAAATGAGAAACGATGATGGAGGGGCAGTTACTATGGTTCCTTAGGTCGTATTTGACGGCCTGGAAAAATTTTAGGCGATCGGGGTCCGGGGGTCCCGGAACCACTTGGAAGGGTGGGCAAATAGCACACAAAAATATTGTAATCGGGCAGAATTCTAGTTTTTTGGCCGAAAAATGCAACAAATGAGGAATGATAATGGCTGGGCGGTGACTATGGTTCCTTAGGTCGTATTTGATAGTCCGAAAAAATTTTAGGCGATAGGGGTCCGGAGACCCGGGACCACTCGGAAGGAGTGGGCTATAACACACAAAAATATGGGATGGCGCGGAATCCTTGTTGTTTGGCCGAAAAACGCAAAAAATGAGGAACGATCATGGTGGGGCGGATACTATGGTTCCTTAGGTCGTATTTGATAGTCCAGAAAAAATTTAGGCGATAGGGGTCCGGAGGTCCCTGGACCACTCGGAAGGCGTGGGCAATAGCACACAAATATATTATAATCGGGCGGAATTCTAGCTTTATGGACGAAAAACGCAACAAATGAGGAATGATAATGGCTGGGCGGTGACTATGGTTCCTTAGGTCGTATTTGATAGTCCAGAAAATTTTTAGGCGATAAGTGTCCGGATTTCCCGGGTTCACTTGGAAGGCGTGGGCTATAACACACAAAAATATGGGAATCGCGCGGAATTCTAGTTGTTTGGCCGAAAAACGCAAAAAATGAGGAACGATCATGGCGGGGTGGTTACTATGGTTCCTTATGTCGTATTTGATGGCCCGGAAAAATGTTAGGCGATCGGGGTCCGCAGCTCTTGGGACCACTCGGAATGCGTGGGTATAGCACACGAAAATATGGGATTCGGGCAAAATTCTAGGTCTTTTTCAGTAAGATGCGAAAAATGTGGAAATATCTTGGCAGGGCGGTGACTATAGTTCCTTTTGTCTTATTTGATAGTCCGGAAAAATATTAGGCGATAGGGGTCCGGAGGACCCGGGACCACTCGGAAGGCGTGGGCTATAACACACAAAAATATGGGAATCGCGCGGAATTCTAGTTGTTTGGCCGAAAAATGCAAAAAATGAGAAACGATGATGGCGGGGCGGTTACTATGGTTCCTTAGGTCGTATTTGATGGCCCGGAAAAATTTTAGGCGATCGGGGTCCGGGGGTCCCGGAACCATTTGGAAGGGTGGGCAATAGCACACAAAAATATTGTAATCGGGCGGAATTCTAGTTTTTTTGGCCGAAAAATGCAACAAATGAGGAATGATCATGGCTGGGCGGTGACTATGGTTCCTTTGGTCTTATTTGATAGTCCAGAAAAATTTTAGGCAATAGGGGTTCGCGGCTCCTCGGACCACTTGGAAGGCGTAGCACACGAAAATATGGGAATCGGGCGTAATTCTAGTTTTTTGGCCGAAAAATGCAAAAAATAAGAAACGATGATGGCGGCGCGGTTACTATGGTTCCTTAGGTCGTACTTGATGGCCCAGAAAAATTTTAGGCGATCGGCGTCCGGGGGTCCCGGAACCACTTGGAAGGGTGGGCAATAGCACACAAAAATATTGTAATCGGGCGGAATTCTAGTTTTTTGGCTGAAAAACGGAACAAATGAGGATTAATCATGGCTGGGCGATAGCTATGGTTCCTTTGGTCTTATTTGATAGTCCGGAAAAATATTAGGCGATAGGGGTCCGGAGGTCCCGGGACCACTCGGAAGGCGTGGGCTATAACACAGAAAAATATGGGAATCGCGCGGAATTCTAGTTGTTTGGCCGAAAAATGCAAAAAATGAGGAACGATCATGGCAGGGTAGTTACTATGGTTCCTTAGGTCGTATTTGATGGCCCGGAAAATTTTTAGGCGATCGGGGTTCGGGGTTCCCGGAAGCCCTTGGAAGGCGTGGGCTATAACACACAAAAATATGGGAATCGCGCGGAATTCTAGTTGTTTGGCCGAAAAACGCAAAAAATGAGGAACGATCATGGCGGGGTGGTTACTATGGTTCCTTATGTCGTATTTGATGGCCCGGAAAATTGTTAGGCGATCGGGGTTCGGGGTTCCCAGGACCCCTTGTAAGGCATGGGCTTTGCACACGAAAATATGGAAATCGCGCGGAATTCTAGTTTTTTGGCTGAAAAATGCATAAGACTAGGAAGAATCATGGCGGGGCGGTGACTATGGTTCCTTAGGTCGTATTTGATAGTCCGGAAAATTTTTAGGCGATCCGGCTCCGGGGGGCCCGACCCACTCGGAAGGCGTGGGGGATAGCACACAAAAATATGGGAATCGGGCGGAATTCTAGTTTTTTGGCCAAACAATGCAATAAAAATGAGGAATGATCTTGGTGAGGCGGTGACTATGGTTCCTTAGGTCCTAATTGATGGCCCAAAAATTTTTTAGGCGATCCGAGTCCGGCGGCTCGGCCTACTCGGAAGGCGTGGGGCACACATAAATATGGTAATCGAGCGGAATTCTAGTTTTTTGGCCGAAAAACGCAATAAATGAGGAACGATCATGGCGGGGTAGTGACTATGGTTCCTTAGGTCGTATTTGATGGCCCGGAAAATTTTAGGCGATCAGGGTCCACGGCTCCCGGGACCACTCGGAAGGCGTAAGCTATAGCACACGAAAATATGCAAATCGCGCGGAGTTCTAGGTTTTTGGCCGAAAAATACAAAGCATTTGGAACGATCATTGTGGGGCGGTGACTATGGTACCTTAGGTCGTATTTGATAGTCCGGAAAAATTTTAGGCGATCGGGGTCCGTGGCTCCCCGGACCACTTGGAAGTAGTGGGTATAGCACACGAAAATATGGGAATCGGGCGTAATTCTAGTTTTTTGGCCGAAAAATGCAAAAAATGAGAAACGATGATGGCGGGGCGGTTACTATGGTTCCTTAGGTCGTATTTGATAGTCCGGAAAAATTTTAGGCGATAGGGGTCCGGAGGTCCCGAGACCACTCGGAAGGTGTGGGCTATAACACACCAAAATATGGGAATCGCGCGGAATTCTAGTTGTTTGGCCGAAAAACGCAAAAAATAAGGAACGATCATGGCAGGGCGGATACTATGGTTCCTTAGTTCTTATTTGATTGCCCGGAAAAATTTTAGGCGATCGGGGTCCGCGGCTCTTGGGACCACTCGGAATGCGTGGGTATAGCACACGAAAATATGGGAATCGGGCAAAATTCTAGGTCTTTTTCAGTAACATGCAAAGAATGTGGAAACATCTTGGCAGGGAGGTGACTATGATTCCTTTGGTCTTATTTGATAGTCCGGAAAAATATTAGGCGATAGGGGTCCGGAGGTCCCGGGACCACTCGGAAGGCGTGGGCTATAACACACAAAATTATGGGAATCGCGCGGAATTCTAGTTGTTTGGCCGAAAAAAGAAAAATATGAGAAACGATGATGGCGGGGCGGTTACTATGGTTCCTTAGGTCGTATTTGACGGCCCGGAAAAATTTTAGGCGATCGGGGTCCGAGGGTCTCGGAACCATTTGGAAGGGTGGGCAATAGCACACAAAAATATTGTAATCGGGCGGAATTCTAGTTTATTGGCCGAAAAATGCAACAAATGAGGAATGATCATGGATGGGCGGTGACTATGGTTCCTTTGGTCTTATTTGATAGTCCGGAAAAATTTTAGGCGATCGGGGTTTGCTGCTCCCCGGACCACTTAGAAGGCGAGGGTATAGCACACGAAAATATGGGAATCGGGCGTAATTCTAGTTTTTTGGCCGAAAAATACAAAAAATGAGAAACGATGATGGCGGGGCGGTTACTATGGTTCCTTAGGTCGTATTTGATGGCCCAAAAAATTTTTAGGCGATCGGGGTCCGGGGGTCCCAGAACCACTTGGAAGGTTGGGCAATCGCACACAAAAATATTGTAATCGGGCGAAATTCTAGTTTTTTGGCCGAAAAACGCAACAAATGAGGAATGATCATGGCTGGACGGCGACTATGGTTCCTTAGGTTGTATTTGATAATACGGAAAAATTTTAGGCGATAGGGGTCCGGAGTTCCCAGGTTCACTTGGAAGGCGTGGGCTATGGGACATGAAAATATGGGAATCGCGCGAAATTCTAGTTTTTTGGCCGAAAAATAGAAAAAACTAGGAACGATCAAGGCTGGGCGGTGACTATGGTTCCTTAGGTCTTATTTGATAGTCCGGAAAAATTTTAGGCGATAGGGGTCCGGAGACCCGGGACCACTCGGAAGGAGTGGGCTATAACACACAAAAATATGGGATGGCGCGGAATCCTTGTTGTTTGGCCGAAAAATGCAAAAAATGAGGAACGATCATGGTGGGACGGATACTATGGTTCCTTAGGTCGTATTTGATAGTCCGGAAAAAATTTAGGCGATAGGGGTCCGTAGGTCCCTGGACCACTCGAAAGGCGTGGGCAATAGCACACAAATATATTGTAATCGGGCGGAATTCTAGTTTTTGGCCGAAAAATACAACAAATGAGGAATGATAATGGCTGGGCGGTGACTATGGTTCCTTAGGTCGTATTTGATAGTCCGGAAAAATTTTAGGCGATAAGTGTCCGGATTTCCCGGGTTCACTTGCAAGGCGTGGGCTATAACACACAAAAATATGGGAATCGCGCGGAATTCTAGTTGTTTGACCGAAAAACGCAAAAAATGAGGAACGATCATGGCGGGGTGGTTACTATGGTTCCTTATATCGTATTTGATGGCCCGGAAAAATGTTAGGCGATCGGGGTCCGCGGCTCTTGGGACCACTCGGAATGCGTGGGTATAGCACACGAAAATATGGGAATCGGGCAAAATTCTAGGTCTTTTTCAGTAACATGCAAAAAATGTGGAAAAATCTTGGCAGGGCGGTGACTATAGTTCCTTTGGTCTTATTTGATAGTCCGGAAAAATATTAGGCGATAGGGGTCCGGAGGACCCGGGACCACTCGGAAGGCGTGGGCTATAACACACAAAAATATGGGAATCGCGCGGAATTCTAGTTGTTTGGCCGAAAAATGCAAAAAATGAGAAACGATGATGGCGGGGAGGTTACTATGGTTCCTTAGGTCGTATTTGATGGCCCGGAAAAATTTTAGGCGATCGGGGTCCGGGGGTCCCGGAACCACTTGGAAGGGTGGGCAATAGCACACAAAAATATTGTAATCGGGCGGAATTCTAGGTTTTTGGCCGAAAAATGCAACAAATGAGGAATGATCATGGCTGGGCGGTGACTATGGTTCCTTTGGTCTTATTTGATAGTCCGGAAATATTTTAGGCGATAGGGGTCCGCGACTCCTCGGACCACTTGGAAGGCGTAGCACACGAAAATATGGGAATCGGGCGTAATTCTAGTTTTTTGGCCGAAAAATGCAAAATATGAGAAACGATGATGGCGGGGTGGTTAGTATGGTTCCTTAGGTCATATTTGACAGCCCGGAAAAATTTTAGGCGATCGGCGTCCGGGGGTCACGGAACCACTTGGAAGGGCGGAATTCTAGTTATTTGGCCGAAAAACGGAAAAAATGAGGATTGATCATGGCTGGGCGGTGGCTATGGTTCCTTTGGTCTTATTTGATAGTCTGGAAAAATATTAGGCGATAGGGGTCCGGAGGTCCCGGGACCACTCGGAAGGCATGGGCTATAACACACAAAAATATGGGAAATGCGCGAAATTCTAGTTGTTTGGCCGAAAAATGCAAAAAATGAGGAACGATCATGGCAGGGTAGTTACTATGGTTCCTTAGGTCGTATTTGATGGCCCGGAAAATTTTTAGGCGATCGGGGTTCGGGGTTCCCGGAAGCCCTTGGAAGGGGTGGGTTATAACACACAAAAATATGGGAATAGCGCGGAATTCTAGTTGTTTGGCCGAAAAACGCAAAAAATGAGGAACGATCATGGCGGGGTGGTTACTATGGTTCCTTATGTCGTATTTGATGGCCTGGAAAATATTTAGGCGATCGGGGTTCGGGGTTCCCGGGACCCCTTGGAAGGCATGAGCTAAAGCACACGAAAATATGAAAATCGCGTGGAATTCTAGTTTTTTGGCTGAAAAACGCAAAAGACTAGAAAGGATCATGGCGGGGCGGTGACTATGGTTCCTTAGGTCGTATTTGATAGTTCGTAAAATTTTTAGGCGATCCGGCTCCGGGGTGCCCGACCCACTCGGAAGGCGTGGGGGATAGCACACAAAAATATGGGAATCGGGCGGAATTCTAGTTTTTGGCCAAAAAATGCAAAAAAATGAGGAACGATCTTGGCGAGGCGGTGACTATGGTTCCTTAGGTCCTAATTGATGGCCCGAAAAATTTTTAGGCGATCCGAGTCCGGCGGCCCGGCCCACTCGGAAGGCGTGGGGCACACAAAAATATGGTAATCGAGCGGAATTCTAGTTTTTTGGCCAAAAAACGCAATAAATGAGGAACGATCATGGCGGGGCGGTGACTATGGTTCCTTAGGTCGTATTTGATGGCCCGGAAAATTTTAGGCGATCGGGGTCCACGGCTCCCGGGACCACTCGGAAGGCGTAAGCTATAGCACACGAAAATATGCAAATCGCGCGGAGTTCTAGTTTTTTCGCCGAAAAATGCAAAGCATTTGGAACGATCATGGTGGGGCGGTGACTATGGTACCTTAGGTCGTATTTGATAGTCCGGAAAAATTTTAGGCGATCGGGGTCCGTGGCTCCCCGGACCACTTGGAAGGAGTGCGTATAGCACACGAAAATATGGGAATCGGGCGAAATTCTAGTTTTTTGGCCGAAAAACGCAACAAATGAGGAATGATCGTGGCTGGGGGTTGACTATGGTTCCTTAGGTCGTATTTGATAGCCCGGAAAAATTTTAGGCGATAGGTGTCCGGATTTCCCGGGTTCACTTGGAAGGCGTAGGCTATAGGACACGAAAATATGGGAATTGCGCGGAATTCTAGTTGTTTGGCCGAAAAACGTAAAAAATGAGGAACGATCATGGCGGGGCGGATACTATGGTTCTTTAGGTCGTATTTGATAGTCCGGAAAAATGTTAGGCTATAGGGGTCCGGAGGTCCCGGTACCACTCGGAAGGTGTGGGCTATAACACACAAAAATATGGGAATCGCGCGGAATTCTAGTTGTTTGGCCGAAAAACGCAAAAAATAAGGAACGATCATGGCGGGGCGGATACTATGGTTCCTTAGGTTGTATTTGATTGCCCGGAAAAATGTTAGGCGATCGGGGTCCGCGGCTCTTGGGACCACTCGGAATGCGTGGGTATAGCACACGAAAATATGGGAATCGGGCAAAATTCTAGGTCTTTTTCAGTAACATGCAAAACATGTGGAAACATCTTGGTAGGGCAGTGACTATGGTTCCTTTGGTCTTATTTGATAGTCCGAAAAAATATTAGGCAATAGGGGTCCGGAGGACCCGGGACCACTCGGAAGGCGTGGGCTATAACACACAAAAATATGGGAATCGCGCGGAAGTCTAGTTGTTTGGTCGAAAAACGCAAAAAATGAGAAACGATGATGGCGGGGCGGTTACTATGGTTCCTTAGGTCGTATTTGAAGGCCCGGAAAAATTTTAGGCGATCGGGGTCCGGGGGTCCCGGAACCACTTGGAAGGGTGGGCAATAGCACACAAAAATATTGTAATTGGGCGGAATTCTAGTTTTTTGGCCGAAAAATGCAACAAATGAGGAATGATCATGGTTCGGCGGTGACTATGGTTCCTTTGGTCTTATTTGATAGTCCGGAAAAATTTTAGGCGATAGGGGTCCGCGGCTCCTCGGACCACTTGGAAGGCGTAGCACACGAAAATATGGGAATCGGGCGTAATTCTAGTTTTTTGGCCGAAAAATGCAAAAAATGAGAAACGATGATGGCGGGGCGGTTACTATGGTTCCTTAGGTCGTATTTGATGGCCCGGAAAAATTTTAGGCGATCGGCGTCCGGGGGTCCCGGAACCACTTGGAAGGGTGGGCAAATAGCACACAAAAATATTGTAATCTGGCGAAATTCTAGTTTTTTAGCCGAAACATGCAACAAATGAGGAATGATCATGGCTGGGCGGTGGCTATGGTTCCTTTGGTCTTATTTGATAGTCCAGAAAAATATTAGGCGCTAGGGGTCCGGAGGTCCCGGGACCACTCCGGAAGGCGTGGGCTATAACACACAAAAATATGGGAATCACGCGGAATTCTAGTTGTTTGGCCGAAAAATGCAAAAAATGAGGAACGATCATGGCGGGGTGGTTACTATGGTTCCTTAGGTCGTATTTGATGGCCCGGAAAATTTTTAGGCGATCGGGGTTCCGGGTTCCCGGGACCCCTTGGAAGGCATGGGCTAAAGCACACGAAAATATGGAAATCGTGCGAAATTCTAGTTTTTTGGCTGAAAAACACAAAAGACTAAGAAGGATCATGGCGGGGCGGTGACTATGGTGCCTTAGGTCGTATTTGATAGTCCGGAAAATTTTTAGGAGATCCGGCTCCGGGGGCCCGACCCACTCGGAAGGCGTGGGGGATAGCACACAAAAATATGGAAATCGGGCGGAATTCTAGTTTTTTGGCCAAAAAATGCAAAAAAATGAGTAACGATCTTGGCGAGGCAGTGACTATGGTTCCTTAGGTCCTAATTGATGGCCCGAAAATTTTTTAGGCGATCCGAGTCCGGCAGCCCGGCCCACTCGGAAGGCGTGGGGCACACAAAAATATGGTAATCGAGCGGAATTCTAGTTTTTTGGCCGAAAAATGCAATAAATGAGGAACGATCATGGCTGGGCGGTGACTATGTTCCTTAGGTCGTATTTGATGGCCCAAAAAATTTTAGGCGATCAGGGTCCACGGCTCCCAGGACCACTCGGAAGGCGTAAGCTATAACACACAAAAATATAGGAATGGCGCGGAATTCTAGTTGTTTGGCCGAAAAATTCAAAAAATGAGGAACGATCATGGCGGGGTGGTTACTATGGTTCCTTAGGTCGTATTTGATGGCCCGGAAATGTTTTAGGCGATCGGGGTTCGGGGTTCCCGGAAGCCCTTGGAAGGCATGGGCTATAACATACAAAAATATGGGAATCGCGCGGAATTCTAGTTGTTTGGCCGAAAAACGCAAAAAATGAGGAACGATCATGGCGGGGTGGTTACTATGGTTCCTTAGGTCGTATTTTATGGCCCGAAATTTTTTTAGGCGATCGGGGTTCGGGGTTCCCGGGACCCCTTGGAAGGCATGGGCTAAAGCACACGAAAATATGGAAATCGCGCGGAATTCTAGTTTTTTGGCTGAAAAATGCAAAAGACTAGGAAGGATCATGGAGGGGCAGTGACTATGGTTCCGTAGGTCGTATTTGATAGTCCGGAAAATTTTTAGGCGATCCGGCTCAGGGGGGCCCGACCCACTCGGAAGGCGTGGGGGATAGCACACAAAAATATGGGAATCGGGCGGAATTCTAGTTTTTTGGCCAAACAATGCATAAAAATGAGGAACGATCTTGGCGAGGCGGTGACTATGGTTCCTTAGGTCGTAATTGATGGCCCTAAAATTTTTTATGCTATCCGAGTCCGGCGGTCCGGCCCACTCGGAAGGCGTGGGGCACACAAAAATATGGGAATCGGGCGGAATTCTAGTTTTTTGTCCAAAAAATGAAAAAAATGAGAAACGATTATGGCGAGGTGGTGACTATGGTTCCTTAGGTCCTAATTGATGGCCCGAAAAATTTTTAGGCGATCCGAGTCTGGCGGCCCGGCCCACTCGGAAGGCGTGGGCAATAGCACACAAAAGTATTGTAATCGGGCGGAATTCTAGTTTTTTGGCCGAAAAATGCAACAAATGAGGAATGATCATGGCTGGGTGGTGACTATGGTTCCTCAAGTCGTATTTGATAGTCCGGAAAAATTTTAGGCTATAGGAGTCCGGAGTTCCCGGGTTCACTTGGAAGGCGTGGGTATAGCACACGAAAATATGGGAATCGGGCGAAATTCTAGGTCTTTTTCAGTAACATGCAAAAGATGTGGAATCATCTTGGCAGAGCGGTGACTATGGTTCCTTTGGTCTTATTTGATAGTCCGGAAAAATATTAGGCGATAGGGGTCCGGAGGTCCCGGGACCACTCGGAAGGCGTGGGCTATAACACACAAAAATATGGGAATCGCGCTGAATTCTAGTTGTTTGGCCGAAAAACGCAAAAAATGAGGAACGATCATGGTGGGTCGGATACAATGGTTCCTTAGGTCGTATTTGATAGTCCGGAAAATTTTTAGGCGATAGGGGTGAGGAGGTCCCGGGACAACTCGGAAGGCGTGGGCTATAACACACAAAAATATAGGAATCGCGCGGAATTCTAGTTGTTTGGCCGAAAAACGCAAAAAAATGAGAAACGATCATGGCGGGGTGGTTATTATGGTTCCTTAGGTCGTATTTGATGGCCCGAAAAATTTTTAGATGACCGGGGTTCGGGGTTTCCGGGACCCCTTGGAAGGGGTGGGCTAAAGCACACAAAAATATGGAAATCGCGTGGAATTCTAGTTTTTTGGCTAAAAAACGCAAAAGACTAGGAACGATCATGGCGGGACGGTGACTATGGTTCCTTAGGTCATATTTGATAGTCCGAAAAAATTTTAGGCGATCCTGCTCCGGAGGGCCCGACCCACTCGGAAGGCGTGGGCGATAGCACACAAAAATATGGGAATCGGGCGGAATTCTAGTTTTTTGGCAAAAAATGCAAAATACGAGAAATGATCATGGCAAGGCGGTGACTATGGTTCCTTAGGTCCTAATTGATGGCCCGAAAATTTTTTAGGCGATCCGAGTCTGGCGGCCCGGCCCACTCGGAAGGCGTGGGGCACACAAAAATATGGTAATCGAGCAGAATTCTAGCTTTTTGGCCAAAAAACGCAATAAATGAGGAACGATCATGGCGAGGCGGTAACTATGGTTCCTTAGGTTGTATTTGATGGCCCGGAAAAATTTTAGGCGATCGGGGTCCGCGGCTCCCCGGACCACTTGGAAGGCGTGGGTATAGCACACGAAAATATGGGAATCGGGCATAATTCTAGTTTTTTGGCCGAAAAATGCAAAAAATGCGAAACGATGATCACGGGGTGGTTACTATGGTTCCTTAAGTCGTATTTGATGGCCCGAAAAAATTTTAGGCGATAGGGGTCCGGAGTTCCCGGGTTCACTTGGACGGCGTGGGCTATAGGACACGAAAATATGGAAATCGCGCGGAATTCTAGTTTTTTGGCCGAAAAACGGAAAAAACTAGGAACGATCATGGCTGGACGGTGACTATGGTTCCTTAGGTCTTATTTGATAGTCCGGAAAAATTTTAGGCGATAGGGGTCCGCGTCTCTTGGGACCATTCGGAATGCGTGGGTATAGCACACGAAAATATGGGAATCAGGAGAAAATCTAGGTCTTTTTCAGTAACATGCAAAAAATGTGGAAAGATCTTGGCAGGGCGGTGACTGTGGTTCCTTTGGTCTTATTTGATAGTCTGGAAAATTTTTAGGCGATCGGGGTCCGGAGGTCCCGGGAACCCTCGGAAGGCGTGGGCTATAACACACAAAAATATGGGAATCGCGCAGAATTCTAGTTGTTTGGCCGAAAAACGCAAAAAATAAGGAACGATCATTGCAGGGCGGATAATATGGTTCCTTAGGTCGTATTGGATTGCCCGGAAAAATTTTAGGCGATCGGGGTCCGCGGCTCTTGGGACCACTCGGAATGCGTGGGTATAGCACACGAAAATATGGGAATCAGGCAAAATTCTAGGTCTTTTTCAGTAACATGCAAAAACTGTGGAAAGATCTTGGCAGGGCGGTGACTATGGTTCCTTTGGTCTTATTTGATAGTCCGGAAAAATATTAGGCGATAGGGGTCCGGAGGTCCCGGGACCACTCGGAAGGCGTGGGCTATAACACACTAAAATATGGGAATCGCCAAAATTTAAGTTATTTGGCCGAAAAACGCAAAAAATGAGGAACGATCATGGCGGGGCGGATACTATGGTTCCTTAGGTCGTATTTGATAGTCCGGAAAAGTTTTAGGCGATAGGGGTCAGGAGGTCCCGGGACCACTCGGAAGGCGTGGGCTATAACACACAAAAATATGGGAATCGCGTGGAATTCTAGTTGTTTGGCCGAAAAACGCAAGCAATGAGGATTGATCATGGTTGGGCGGTGACTATGGTTCCTTAGGTCGTATTTGATAGTCCGGAAAAATTTTAGGCGATAGGGGTCCGGAGTTCCCGGGTTGACTTGGAAGGCGTGGGCTATAGGACACGAAAATATGGGAATCACACGGAATTCTAGTTTTTTGGCCGAAAAACGGAACAAAGTAGGAACGAACATGGCTGGGCGGTGACTATGGTTCCTTAGGTCTTATTTGATAGTCCAGAAAAATTTTAGGCGATAGAGGTCCGCGTCTCTTGGGACCACTCGGAATGCGTGGGTATAGCGCACGAAAATATGGGAATCGGGCGAAATTCTAGTTGTTTGGCCGAAAAACGCAAAAAATGAGGAACGATGATGGCGGGGCGGATACTATGGTTCCATAGGTCGTATTTGATAGTCTAGAAAATTTTTAGGCGATCGGGGTCCGGAGGTCCCGGGAACCCTCGGAAGGCGTGGGCTATAACACACAAAAATATGGGAATCGCACGGAATTCTAGTTGTTTGGCCGAAAAACGCAAAAAATAAGGAATGATCATGGCAGGGCAGATAATATGGTTCCTTAGGTCGTATTTGATTGCCCGGAAAAATTTTAAGCGATCGGGCTCCGCGACTCTTGGGACCACTCGGAATGCGTGGGTATAGCACACGAAAATATGGGAATCGGGCAAAATTCTAGGTCTTTTTCAGTAACATGCAAAAACTGTGGAAAGATCTTGGCACGGCGGTGACTATGGTTCCTTTGGTCTTATTTGATAGTCCGGAAAAATATTAGGCGATAGGGGTCCGGAGGTCCCGGGACCACTCGGAAGGCGTGGGCAATAGCACACAAAAATATGGTAATCGAGCGGAATTCTAGTTTTTTGGCCAAAAATGCAAAACATGAGGAACGATCATGGCGAGACGGTGACTATGTTCCTTAGGTCGTAATTGATGGCCCGAAAATTTTTTTGGCGATCCGAGTCCGGCGGCCTGGCCCACTCAGAAGGCGTGGGCAATAGCACACAAAAATATGGTAATCGAGCGGAATTCTAGTTTTTTGGCCGGAAAATGCACTTATTGAGGAACGATCATGGCGGGGCGGTGACTATGGTTCCTTAGGTCGTATTTGATGGCCCGGAAAATTTTAGACGATCGGGGTCCACGGCTCCCGGGACCACTCGGAAGGCGTAAGCAATAGCACACGAAAATATGCAAATCGCCCGGAGTTCTAGTTTTTTGGCCGAAAAATATAAAGCATTTGGAACGATCATGGTGGGGCGGTGACTATGGTACCTTAGGTCGTATTTGATAGTCCGGAAAAATTTTAGGCGATCGGGGTCCGCGACTCCCCTTACTACTTGGAAGGCGTGGGTATAGCACACGAAAATATGGGAATCGGGCGTAATTCTAGTTTTTTGGCCGAAAAATGCAAAAAATGAGAAACGATGATCGCGGGGTGGTTACTATGGTTCCTTAGGTCGTATTTGACGGCCCGGAAAAATTTTAGGCAATCGGGGTCCGGGGGTCCCGGAACCACTTGGAAGGGTGGGCAATAACACACAAAAATATTGTAATCGGGCGGAATTCTAGTTTTTTGGCCGAAAAATGCAACAAATGAGGAATGATCATGGCTGGGCGGTGACTATGGTTCCTTAGGTCGTATTTGATAGTCCGGAAAAATTTTAGGCGATAGGGGTCCGGAGTTCCCGGGTTGACTTGGAAGGCGTGGGCTATAGGACACGAAAATATGGGAATCGCGCGGAATTCTAGTTTTTTTGGCCGAAAAACGGAAAAAACTAGGAACGATCATGGCTGGGCGGTGACTATGGTTCCTTAGGACTTATTTGATAGTCCGGAAAAATTTTAGGCGATAGGGGTCTGCGTCTCTTGGGACCACTTGGAATGAGTGGGTATAGCACACGAAAATATAGGAATCGGGCGAAATTCTAGTTGTTTGGCCGAAAAACGCAAAAAATGAGGAACGATCATGGCGGGGCGGATACTATGGTTCCTTAGGTCGTATTTGATAGTCCGGAAAATTTTTAGGCGATCGGGGTCCGGAGGTCCCGGGAACCCTCGGAAGGCGTGGGCTATAACACACAAAAATATGGGAATCGTGCGGAATTCTAGTTGTTTGGCCGAAAAACGCAAAAAATAAGGAACGATCATGGCAGGGCAGATAATATGGTTCCGTAGGTCGTATTTGATTGCCCGAAAAAATTTTAGGCGATCGGGGTCCGCGGCTCTTGGGACCACTCGGAATGCGTGGGTATAGCACACGAAAATATGGGAATCGGGCGAAATTCTAGCTCTTTTTCAGTGACATGCAAAAAATGTGGAAAGATCTTGGCAGGGCGGTGACTATGGTTCCCTTGGTCTTATTTGATAGTCCGGAAAAATATTAGGCGATAGGGGTCCGGAGGTCCCGGGACCACTCGTAAGGCGTGGGCTATAACACACAAAAATATGGGAATCGCGCGGAATTCTAGTTGTCTGGCCGAAAAACACAAAAAATGAGGAACGAACATGGCGGGGCGGATACTATGGTTCCTTAGGTCCTATTTGATAGTCTGGAAAAGTTTTAGGCGATACGGGTCAGGAGGTCCCGGGACCACTCGGAAGGCGTGGGCTATAACACACAAAAATATGGGAATCGCGCAGAATTCTAGTTGTTTGGCCGAAAAATGCAAAAAATGAGGAACAATCATGGCGGGGTGGTTACTATGGTTCCTTAGGTCGTATTTGATGGCCCGGAAAATTTTTAGGCGATCAGGGTTCGGGGTTCCCGGGACCCCTTGGAAGGCGTGGGCTAAAGCACACGAAAATATGGAAATCGCGCGGAATTCTAGTTTTTTGGCTGGAAAATGCAAAAGACTAAGAACAATCATGGTGGGGCGGTGACTATGGTTCCTTAGGTCGTATTTGATAGTCCGGAAAATTTTTAGGCGATCCGGCTCCGGGGGGCCGACCCACTCGGAAGGCGTGGGCGATAGCACACAAAAATATGGGAATCGGGCGGAATTCTAGTTTTTTGGCCAAAAATGCAAAAAATGAGAAACGATCAGGGCGAGGCGGTGACTATGGTTCCATAGGTCCTAATTTCTGGCCCAAAATTTTTTTAGCCGATCCGAGTCCGGCGGCCCGGCCCACTCGGAAGGCGTGGGCAATAGCACACAAAAATATGGTAATCGAGCAGAATTCTAGTTTTTGGCTAAAAAATGCAAAAAATGCAAAACATGTGGAACGATCATGGCGTGGCGGTGACTATGGTTCCTTAGGTCCTAATTGATAGCCCGAAAATTTTTTATGCGATCCGAGTACGGCGGCTCGGCCCACTCAGAAGGCGTGGGGCACACAAAAATATGGAAATCGCGCGGAATTCTAGTTTTTTGGCTGAAAAACGCAAAAGACTAGGAACGATTATGGTGGGGCGGTGACTATGGTTCCTTAGGTCGTATTTGATAGTCTGGAAAATTTTTAGGAGATCCGGCTCCGGGGGGGCCCGACCCACTCTGAAGGCGTGGGCGATAGCACACAAAAATATGGGAATCGGGCGGAATTCTAGTTTTTTGGCCAAAAATGCAAAAAATGAGAAACGATCATGGCGAGGCGGTGACTATGGTTCCTTAGGTCCTAATTGATGGCCCGAAAAATTTTTAGCGATCCGAGTCCGGCGGCCCGGCCCAGTCGGAAGCCGTGGGCAATAGCACATAAAAATATGGTAATCGAGTAGAATTCTAGTTTTTTGGCCAAAAATGCAAAACATGAGGAACGATCATGGCGAGGCGGTGACTATGGTTCCTTAGGTCCTAATTGATGGCCAGAAAATTTATTAGGCGATCCGAGTCCGGCGGCCCGGCCCACTCGGAAGGCGTGGGGCACACAAAAATATGGTAATCGAGTGGAATTCTAGCTTTTTGGCCGAAAAACGCAATAAATGAGGATTGATCATGGCTGGGCGGTGACTATGGTTCCTTAGGTCGTATTTGATAGTCCGGAAAAATTTTAGGCGATAGGGGTCCGGAGTTCCCGGGTTCACTTGGAAGGCGTGGGCTATAGGACACGAAAATATGGGAATCATGCGGAATTCTAGTTTTTTGGCCGAAAAATGGAAAAAACAAGGAACGATCATGGCTGGGCGGTGACTATGGTTCCTTAGGTCCTAATTGATGGCCAGAAAATTTATTAGGCAATCCGAGTCCGGCGGCCCGGCCCACTCGGAAGGCGTGGGGCACACAAAAATATGGTAATCGAGTGGAATTCTAGCTTTTTGGCCAAAAAACGCAATTAATGAGGATTGATCATGGCTGGGCGGTGACTATGGTTCCTTAGGTCGTATTTGATAGTCCGGAAAAATTTTAGGCGATAGGGGTCCGGAGTTCCCGGGTTCACTTGGAAGGCGTGGGCTATAGGACACGAAAATATGGGAATCGCGCGGAATTCTAGTTTTTTGGCCGAAAAACGGAAAAAACTAGGAACGATCATGGCTGGGCGGTGACTATGGTTCCTTAGGTCTTATTTGATAGTCCGGAAAAATTTTAGGCGATAGAGGTCCGCGTCTCTTGGGACCACTCGGAATGCGTGGGTATAGCGCACGAAAATATGGGAATCGGGCGAAATTCTAGTTGTTTGGCCGAAAAACGCAAAAAATGAGGAACGATCATGGCGGGGCGGATACTATGGTTCCTTAGGTCGTATTTGATAGTCCGGAAAATTTTTAGGCGATCGGGGTCCGGAGGTCCCGGGAACCCTCGGAAGGCGTGGGCTATAACACACAAAAATATGGGAATCGCGCGGAATTCTAGTTGTTTGGCCGAAAAACGCAAAAAATAAGGATCGATCATGGCAGGGCGGATAATATGGTTCCTTAGGTCGTATTTGATTGCCCGGAAAAATTTTAGGCGATCGGGGTCCGCGGCTCTTGGGACCACTCGGAATGCGTGGGTATAGCACACGAAAAAATGGGAATCGGGCGAAATTCTAGGTCTTTTTCAGTAACATGCAAAAAATGTGGAAAGATCTTGGCAGGGCGGTGACTATGGTTCCTTTGGTCTTATTTGATAGTCCGGAAAAATATTAGGCGATAGGGGTCCGGAGGTCCCGGGACCACTCGTAAGGCGTGGGCTATAACACACAAAAATATGGGAATCGCGCCGAATTCTAGTTGTCTGGCCGAAAAACACAAAAAATGAGGAACGAACATGGCGGGGCGGATACTATGGTTCCTTAGGTCGTATTTGATAGTCCGGAAAAGTTTTAGGCGATAGGGGTCAGGAGGTCCCGGGACCACTCGGAAGGCGTGGGCTACAAAAATATGGGAATCGCGCGGAATTCTAGTTGTTTGGCCGAAAAACGCAAAAAATAAGGAACGATCATGGCAGGGCGGATAATATGGTTCCTTAGGTCATATTTGATTGCCCGGAAAAATTTTAGGCGATCGGAGTCCGCGGCTCTTGGGACCACTCGGAATGCGTGGGTTTAGCACACGAAAATATGGGAATCGGGCGAAATTCTAGGTCTTTTTCAGTAACATGCAAAAAATGTGGAAAGATCTTGGCAGGGCGGTGACTATGGTTCCTTTGGTCTTATTTGATAGTCCGGAAAAATATTAAGCGATAGGGGTCCGGAGGTCTCGGGACCACTCGTAAGGCGTGGGCTATAACACACAAAAATATGGGAATCGCGCGGAATTCTAGTTGTCTGGCCGAAAAACACAAAAAATGAGGAACGAACATGGCGGGGCGGATACTATGGTTCCTTAGGTCGTATTTGATAGTCTGAAAAAGTTTTAGGCGATAGGGGTCAGGAGGTCCCGGGACCACTCGGAAGGCGTGGGCTATAACACACAAAAATATAGGAATCGCGCAGAATTCTAGTTGTTTGGCTGAAAAATGCAAAAAATGAGGAACAATCATAGCAGGGTGGTTACTATGGTTCCTTAGGTCGTATTTGATGGCCCAGAAAATTTTTAGGCGATCAGGGTTCGGGGTTCCCGGGACCACTCGGAAGGCGTAAGCTATAACACACAAAAATATGAGAATCGGGCGAAATTCTAGTTTTTTGGTCGTAAAACACAAAACACGAGGAACAATCATGGCGGAGCGGTGACTATGGTTCTTCAGGTTGTATTTGACGGCCGAAAATTTTTAGGCAATCCATCTCCGGTGGGCCCGCCACTCGGAAGGCGTGGGCGATAGCACACAAAAATATGGGAATCGGGCGGAATTCTAGTTTTTTGGCCAAAATGCAAAAAATGAGAAACGATCAGGGCGAGGTGGTGACTATGGTTCCATAGGTCCTAATTTCTGGCCCAAAATTTTTTTAGCCGATCCGAGTCCGGCGGGCCGGCGCACTCGAAAGGCGTGGGCAATAGCACATAAAAATATGGTAATCGAGCAGAATTCTAGTTTTTGGCTAAAAAATGCAAAAAATGCAAAACATGTGGAACGATCATAGCGAGGCGGTGAATATGGTTCCTTAGGTAATAATTGATAGCCCGAAAATTTTTTATGCGATCCGAGTCCGGCGGCTCGGCCCACTCAGAAGGCGTGGGGCACACAAAAATATGGTAATCGAGCGGAATTCTAGTTTTTTGGCCGAAAAACGCAATAAATGAGGAACGATCATGGCGGGGTGGTGACTATGGTTCCTTAGGTCGTATTTGATGGCCCGGAAAATTTTAGGCGATCGGGGTCCACGGCTCCCGGGACCACTCGGAAGGCGTAATCTATAGCACACGAAAATATGCAAATCGCGCGGAGTTCTAGTTTTTTGGCCGAAAAATGCAAAGCATTTGAAACGATGATGGTGGGGCGGTGACTATGGTACCTTAGGTCGTATTTGATAGTCCGGAAAAATTTTAGGCGATCGGGGTCCGCGGCTCCCCGGACCACTTGGAAGGCGTGGGTATAGCACACGAAAATATGGGAATCGGGCGTAATTCTAGTTTTTTGGCCGAAAAATGCAAAAAATGAGAAACGATGATCGCGGGGCAGTTACTATGGTTCCTTAGGTCGTATTTGACAGCCCGAAAAAATTTTAGGCGATCGGGGTCCGGGGGTCCCGGAACCACTTGGAAGGGTGGGCAATAGCACACAAAAATATTGTAATCGGGCGGAATTCTAGTTTTTTGGCCGAAAAATGCTACAAATGAGGAATGATCATGGCTGGTCGGTGACTATGGTTCCTTAGGTCGTATTTGATAGTCCGGAAAAATTTTAGGCGATAGGGGTCCATAGTTCCCGGGTTCACTTGGAAGGCGTGGGCTATAGGATACGAAAATATGGGAATCGCGCGGAATTCTAGTTTTTTGGCCGAAAAACGGAAAAAACTAGGAACGATCATGGCTGGGCGGTGACTATGGTTCCTTAGGTCTTATTTGATAGTCCGGAAAAATTTTAGGCGATAGAGGTCCGCGTCTCTTGGGACCACTCGGAATGCGTGGGTATAGCGCACGAAAATATGGGAATCGGGCGAAATTCTAGTTGTTTGGCCGAAAAATGCAAAAAATAGGAACGATCATGGTGGGGCGGATACTATGATTCGTTAGGTCGTATTTGATAGTCCGGAAAATTTTTAGGCGATCGGGGTCCGGAGTTCCCGGGACCCCTCGTAAGGCGTGGGCTATAACACACAAAAAGATGGGAATCGCGCGAAATTATAGTTTTTTGGCCGAAAAATGCAAAAAATAAGGATCGATCATGGCAGGGCGGATAATATGGTTCCTTAGGTCGTATTTGATTGCCCGAAAAAATGTTAGGCGATCGGGGTCCGCGGCTCTTGGGACCACTCGGAATGCGTGGGTATAGCACACGAAAATATGGGAATCGGGCGAAATTCTAGGTCTTTTTCAGTAACATGCAAAAAATGTGGAAAGATCTTGGCAGAGCGGTGACTATGGTTCCTTTGGTCTTATTTGATAGTCCGGAAAAATATTAGGCGATAGGGGTCCGGAGGTCCCGGGACCACTCGGAAGGCGTGGGCTATAACACACAAAAATATGGGAATCGCGCGGAATTCTAGCTTTTTGGCCAAAAAATGCAAAAAATGAGGAACAATCATGGCGAGGCGGTGACTATGGTTCCTTAGGTCCTAATTGATAGTCTGGAAAAATTTTAGGCGATAGGGGTCAGGAGGTCCCGGGACCACTCGGAAGGCGTGGGCTATAACGCACAAAAATATGGGAATCGCGCAGAATTCTAGTTGTTTGGCCGAAAAACGAAAAAAATGATGAACGATCATGGCGGGGTGGTTACTATGGTTCCTTAGGTCGTATTTGATGGCCCGGAAAATTTTTAGGCGATCGGGGTTCCCGGGACCCCTTGGAAGGCGTGGGCTGAAGCACACGAAAATATGGAAATCGCGCGGAATTCTAGTTTTTTGGCTGAAAAACGCAAAAGACTAGGAACGATTATGGCGGGGCGGTGACTATGGTTCCTTAGGTCGTATTTGATAGTCCGGAAAATTTTTAGGAGATCCGGCTCCGGGGGGGCCCGACCCACTTTGAAGGCGTGGGCGATAGCACACAAAAATATGGGAATCGGGCGGAATTCAAGGTTTTTGGCCAAAAATGCAAAAAATGAGAAACGAGCGGTGACTATGGTTCCTTAGGTCCAAATTGATGGCCCGAAAAATTTTTAGCGATCCGAGTCCGGCAGCCCGGCCCAGTCGGAAGGCGTGGGCAATAGCACAGAAAAATATGGTAATCGAGCAGAATTGTAGTTTTTTGGCCAAAAATGCAAAACATGAGGAACGATCATGGCGAGGCGGTGACTATGGTTCCTTAGGTCCTAATTTATGGCCAGAAAATATATTAGGCGATCCGAGTCCGGCGGCCCGGCACACTCGGAAGGCGTGGGGCACACAAAAATATGGTAATCGAGTGGAATTCTAGCTTTCCCTTGCAAGACAATTTGCGAAGCAAAATATAAAACTGAATGGAAACTAGCACTAACTAAATATCAATATAAAGCTAGGCCGACAAGGCCGTCATAGCTACTACAGCTGACAAACCACCAATTTATACAAACCCAACATACTGCACTAACCAACAGGATATGCCTACAAGCCTCTACTGATAGATGTACTGTGATCGGAACAGGGCCCCGACCTACCCATAACATATATACAGATATACATAAGATGTACACAAAACTCTAGTCCTGGCAACTCCGAAAGACGTGGAGCTTACCGATCAGGCGGAACTCGGAAAACACCTACTGAGGAGGTCTACCCGTCTGTCTGTCTGAACCTGCACGCATGAAATGCAGCGCCCCCAAAAAAGGGACGTCAGTACGAAATAATGTACCGAGTATGTAAGGCAATAAAATAACTGAAATCTGAAACTGAACTGATAATATGATAACTGAAATTAACTGGGAGTCAAAGATGATCTGGAGATATACTTACCTGCTGATACTGACTCAACTCCTTCAATATAGTAATGATCATGGCGGGGCAGTGACTATGGTTCCTTAGGTCGTATTTGATGGCCCGGAAAATTTTAGGCGATCATGGTCGACGGCTCCCGGGACCACTCGGAAGGCGTAAGCTATAGCACACGAAAATATGCAAATCGCGCGGAGTTCTAGTTTTTGGCCGAAAAATGCAAAGCATTTGGAAAGATCATGGTGGGGCGGTGACTATGGTACCTTAGGTCGTATTTGATAGTCCGGAAAAATTTTAGGCGATCGGGGTCCGCGGCTCCCCGGACCACTTGGAAGGCGTGGGTATACCACACGAAAATATGGGAATCGGGCGTAATTCTAGTTTTTTGGCCGAAAAATGCAAAACATGAGAAACGATGATCGCGGGGCGGTTACTATGATTCCTTAGGTCGTATTTGACAGCCCAGAAAAATTTTAGGCGATAGGGGTCCGGAGTTCCCGGGTTTACTTGGAAGGCGTGGGCTATAGGACACGAAAATATGGGAATCGTGCGGAATTCTAGTTTTTTGGCCGAAAAACGAAAAAAACTAGAAACGATCATGGCTGGGCGGTGACTATGGTTCCTTAGGTCTTATTTGATAGTCCGGAAAAATTTTAGGCGATAGGGGTCCGCATCTCTTGGGACCACTCGGAATGCGTGGGTATAGCGCACGAAAATATGGGAATCGGGCGAAATTCTAGTTGTTTGGCCGAAAAATGCAAAAAATGAGGAACGATCATGGTGGGGCGGATACTATGATTCCTTAGGTCGTATTTGATAGTCCGGAAAATTTTTAGGCGATCGGGGTCCGGAGTTCCCGGGACCCCTCGGAAGGCATGGGCTATAACACACAAAAAGATGGGAATCGCGCGGAATTCTAGTTTTTTGGCCGAAAAATGCAAAAAATAAGGATCGATCATGGCAGGGCGGATAATATGGTTCCTTAGGTCGTATTTGATTGCCCGAAAAAATGTTAGGCGATCGGGGTCCGCGGCTCTTGGGACCACTCGGAATGCGTGGGTATAGCACACGAAAATATGGGAATCGGGCGAAATTCTAGGTCTTTTTCAGTAACATGCAAAAAATGTGGAAAGATCTTGGCAGGGCGGTGACTATGGTTCCTTTGGTCTTATTTGATAGTCCGGAAAAATATTAGGCGATAGGGGTCCGGAGGTCTCGGGACCACTCGGAAGGCGTGGGCTATAACACACAAAAATATGGGAATCGCGCGGAATTCTAGTTGTCTGGCCGAAAAACATAAAAAATGAGGAACGATCATGGCGGGGCGGATACTATGGTTCCTTAGGTCGTATTTGATAGTCTGGAAAAATTTTAGGCAATAGGGGTCAGGAGGTCCCGGGACCACTCGGAAGGCGTGGGCTATAACGCACAAAAATATCTGAATCGCGCAGAATTCTAGTTGTTTGGCCGAAAAACGAAAAAAATGATGAACGATCATGGCGGGGTGGTTACTATGGTTCCTTAGGTCGTATTTGATAGTCTGAAAAAGTTTTAGGCGATAGGGGTCAGGAGGTCCCGGGACCACTCGGAAGGCGTGGGCTATAACACACAAAAATATAGGAATCGCGCAGAATTCTAGTTGTTTGGCTGAAAAATGCAAAAAATGAGGAACAATCATAGCAGGGTGGTTACTATGGTTCCTTAGGTCGTATTTGATGGCCCAGAAAATTTTTAGGCGATCAGGGTTCGGGGTTCCCGGGACCCCTTGGAAGGCGTGGGCTAAAGCACACAAAAATATGAAAATCGCGCAGAATTTTAGTTTTTTGGCTGGAAAACGCAAAAGACAAGGAACAATCATGGTGGAGCGGTGACTATGGTTCCTTAGGTCGTATTTGATAGTCCAGAAAATTTTTAGGCGATCCGGCTCCGGGGGGGCCGACCCACTCGGAAGGCGTGGGCGATAGCACACAAAAATATGGGAATCGGGCGGAATTCTAGTTTTTTGGCCAAAATGCAAAAAATGAGAAACGATCAGGGCGAGGTGGTGACTATGGTTCCATAGGTCCTAATTTCTGGCCCAAAATTTTTTTAGCCGATCCGAGTCCGGCGGGCCGGCGCACTCGAAAGGCGTGGGCAATAGCACATAAAAATATGGTAATCGAGCAGAATTCTAGTTTTTGGCTAAAAAATGCAAAAAATGCAAAACATGTGGAACGATCATAGCGAGGCGGTGAATATGGTTCCTTAGGTAATAATTGATAGCCCGAAAATTTTTTATGCGATCCGAGTCCGGCGGCTCGGCCCACTCAGAAGGCGTGGGGCACACAAAAATATGGTAATCGAGCGGAATTCTAGTTTTTTGGCCGAAAAACGCAATAAATGAGGAACGATCATGGCGGGGTGGTGACTATGGTTCCTTAGGTCGTATTTGATGGCCCGGAAAATTTTAGGCGATCGGGGTCCACGGCTCCCGGGACCACTCGGAAGGCGTAATCTATAGCACACGAAAATATGCAAATCGCGCGGAGTTCTAGTTTTTTGGCCGAAAAATGCAAAGCATTTGAAACGATGATGGTGGGGCGGTGACTATGGTACCTTAGGTCGTATTTGATAGTCCGGAAAAATTTTAGGCGATCGGGGTCCGCGGCTCCCCGGACCACTTGGAAGGCGTGGGTATAGCACACGAAAATATGGGAATCGGGCGTAATTCTAGTTTTTTGGCCGAAAAATGCAAAAAATGAGAAACGATGATCGCGGGGCAGTTACTATGGTTCCTTAGGTCGTATTTGACAGCCCGAAAAAATTTTAGGCGATCGGGGTCCGGGGGTCCCGGAACCACTTGGAAGGGTGGGCAATAGCACACAAAAATATTGTAATCGGGCGGAATTCTAGTTTTTTGGCCGAAAAATGCTACAAATGAGGAATGATCATGGCTGGTCGGTGACTATGGTTCCTTAGGTCGTATTTGATAGTCCGGAAAAATTTTAGGCGATAGGGGTCCATAGTTCCCGGGTTCACTTGGAAGGCGTGGGCTATAGGATACGAAAATATGGGAATCGCGCGGAATTCTAGTTTTTTGGCCGAAAAACGGAAAAAACTAGGAACGATCATGGCTGGGCGGTGACTATGGTTCCTTAGGTCTTATTTGATAGTCCGGAAAAATTTTAGGCGATAGAGGTCCGCGTCTCTTGGGACCACTCGGAATGCGTGGGTATAGCGCACGAAAATATGGGAATCGGGCGAAATTCTAGTTGTTTGGCCGAAAAATGCAAAAAATAAGGAACGATCATGGTGGGGCGGATACTATGATTCGTTAGGTCGTATTTGATAGTCCGGAAAATTTTTAGGCGATCGGGGTCCGGAGTTCCCGGGACCCCTCGTAAGGCGTGGGCTATAACACACAAAAAGATGGGAATCGCGCGAAATTATAGTTTTTTGGCCGAAAAATGCAAAAAATAAGGATCGATCATGGCAGGGCGGATAATATGGTTCCTTAGGTCGTATTTGATTGCCCGAAAAAATGTTAGGCGATCGGGGTCCGCGGCTCTTGGGACCACTCGGAATGCGTGGGTATAGCACACGAAAATATGGGAATCGGGCGAAATTCTAGGTCTTTTTCAGTAACATGCAAAAAATGTGGAAAGATCTTGGCAGGGCGGTGACTATGGTTCCTTTGGTCTTATTTGATAGTCCGGAAAAATATTAGGCGATAGGGGTCCGGAGGTCCCGGGACCACTCGGAAGGCGTGGGCTATAACACACAAAAATATGGGAATCGCGCGGAATTCTAGTTGTCTGGCCGAAAAACACAAAAAATGAGGAACGATCATGGCTGGGCGGATACTATGGTTCCTTAGGTCGTATTTGATAGTCTGGAAAAATTTTAGGCAATAGGGGTCAGGAGGTCCCGGGACCACTCGGAAGGCGTGGGCTATAACGCACAAAAATATGGGAATCGCGCAGAATTCTAGTTGTTTGGCCGAAAAACGAAAAAAATGATGAACGATCATGGCGGGGTGGTTACTATGGTTCCTTAGGTCGTATTTGATGGCCCGGAAAATTTTTAGGCGATCGGGGTTCCCGGGACCCCTTGGAAGGCGTGGGCTGAAGCACACGAAAATATGGAAATCACGCGGAATTCTAGTTTTTTGGCTGAAAAACGCAAAAGACTAGGAACGATTATGGTGGGGCGGTGACTATGGTTCCTTAGGTCGTATTTGATAGTCCGGAAAATTTTTAGGAGATCCGGCTCCGGGGGGGCCCGACCCACTTTGAAGGCGTGGGCGATAGCACACAAAAATATGGGAATCGGGCGGAATTCAAGGTTTTTGGCCAAAAATGCAAAAAATGAGAAACGAGCGGTGACTATGGTTCCTTAGGTCCAAATTGATGGCCCGAAAAATTTTTAGCGATCCGAGTCCGGCAGCCCGGCCCAGTCGGAAGGCGTGGGCAATAGCACAGAAAAATATGGTAATCGAGCAGAATTGTAGTTTTTTGGCCAAAAATGCAAAACATGAGGAACGATCATGGCGAGGCGGTGACTATGGTTCCTTAGGTCCTAATTTATGGCCAGAAAATATATTAGGCGATCCGAGTCCGGCGGCCCGGCACACTCGGAAGGCGTGGGGCACACAAAAATATGGTAATCGAGTGGAATTCTAGCTTTCCCTTGCAAGACAATTTGCGAAGCAAAATATAAAACTGAATGGAAACTAGCACTAACTAAATATCAATATAAAGCTAGGCCGACAAGGCCGTCATAGCTACTACAGCTGACAAACCACCAATTTATACAAACCCAACATACTGCACTAACCAACAGGATATGCCTACAAGCCTCTACTGATAGATGTACTGTGATCGGAACAGGGCCCCGACCTACCCATAACATATATACAGATATACATAAGATGTACACAAAACTCTAGTCCTGGCAACTCCGAAAGACGTGGAGCTTACCGATCAGGCGGAACTCGGAAAACACCTACTGAGGAGGTCTACCCGTCTGTCTGTCTGAACCTGCACGCATGAAATGCAGCGCCCCCAAAAAGGGACGTCAGTACGAAATAATGTACCGAGTATGTAAGGCAATAAAATAACTGAAATCTGAAACTGAACTGATAATATGATAACTGAAATTAACTGGGAGTCAAAGATGATCTGGAGATATACTTACCTGCGGCCGAAAAACGTAATAAATGAGGAATGATCATGGCGGGGCAGTGACTATGGTTCCTTAGGTCGTATTTGATGGCCCGGAAAATTTTAGGCGATCATGGTCGACGGCTCCCGGGACCACTCGGAAGGCGTAAGCTATAGCACACGAAAATATGCAAATCGCGCGGAGTTCTAGTTTTTTGGCCGAAAAATGCAAAGCATTTGGAATGATCATGGTGGAGCGGTGACTATGGTACCTTAGGTCGTATTTGATAGTCCGGAAAAATTTTAGGCGATCGGGGTCCGCGGCTCCCCGGACCACTTGGAAGGCGTGGGTATACCACACGAAAATATGGGAATCGGGCGTAATTCTAGTTTTTTGGCCGAAAAATGCAAAACATGAGAAACGATGATCGCGGGGCGGTTACTATGATTCCTTAGGTCGTATTTGACAGCCCAGAAAAATTTTAGGCGATAGGGGTCCGGAGTTCCCGGGTTTACTTGGAAGGCGTGGGCTATAGGACACGAAAATATGGGAATCGTGCGGAATTCTAGTTTTTTGGCCGAAAAACGAAAAAAACTAGAAACGATCATGGCTGGGCGGTGACTATGGTTCCTTAGGTCTTATTTGATAGTCCGGAAAAATTTTAGGCGATAGGGGTCCGCATCTCTTGGGACCACTCGGAATGCGTGGGTATAGCGCACGAAAATATGGGAATCGGGCGAAATTCTAGTTGTTTGGCCGAAAAATGCAAAAAATGAGGAACGATCATGGTGGGGCGGATACTATGATTCCTTAGGTCGTATTTGATAGTCCGGAAAATTTTTAGGCGATCGGGGTCCGGAGTTCCCGGGACCCCTCGGAAGGCATGGGCTATAACACACAAAAAGATGGGAATCGCGCGGAATTCTAGTTTTTTGGCCGAAAAATGCAAAAAATAAGGATCGATCATGGCAGGGCGGATAATATGGTTCCTTAGGTCGTATTTGATTGCCCGAAAAAATGTTAGGCGATCGGGGTCCGCGGCTCTTGGGACCACTCGGAATGCGTGGGTATAGCACACGAAAATATGGGAATCGGGCGAAATTCTAGGTCTTTTTCAGTAACATGCAAAAAATGTGGAAAGATCTTGGCAGGGCGGTGACTATGGTTCCTTTGGTCTTATTTGATAGTCCGGAAAAATATTAGGCGATAGGGGTCCGGAGGTCTCGGGACCACTCGGAAGGCGTGGGCTATAACACACAAAAATATGGGAATCGCGCGGAATTCTAGTTGTCTGGCCGAAAAACATAAAAAATGAGGAACGATCATGGCGGGGCGGATACTATGGTTCCTTAGGTCGTATTTGATAGTCTGGAAAAATTTTAGGCAATAGGGGTCAGGAGGTCCCGGGACCACTCGGAAGGCGTGGGCTATAACGCACAAAAATATCTGAATCGCGCAGAATTCTAGTTGTTTGGCCGAAAAACGAAAAAAATGATGAACGATCATGGCGGGGTGGTTACTATGGTTCCTTAGGTCGTATTTGATGGCCCGGAAAATTTTTAGGCGATCGGGGTTCCCGGGACCCCTTGGAAGGCGTGGGCTGAAGCACACGAAAATATGGAAATCGCGCGGAATTCTAGTTTTTTGGCTGAAAAACGCAAAAGACTAGGAACGATTATGGCGGGGCGGTGACTATGGTTCCTTAGGTCATATTTGATAGTCCGGAAAATTTTTAGGAGATCCGGCTCCGGGGGGCCCGACCCAACTCTGAAGGCGTGGGCGATAGAACACAAAAATATGGGAATCGGGCGGAATTCAAGTTTTTTGGCCAAAAATGCAAAAAATGAGAAACGAGCGGTGACTATGGTTCCTTAGGTCCAAATTGATGGCCCGAAAAATTTTTAGCGATCCGAGTCCGGCAGCCCGGCCCAGTCGGAAGGCGTGGGCAATAGCACAGAAAAATATAGTAATCGAGCAGAATTGTAGTTTTTTGGCCAAAAATGCAAAACATGAGGAACGATCATGGCGAGGCGGTGACTATGGTTCCTTAGGTCCTAATTTATGGCCAGAAAATATATTAGGCGATCCGAGTCCGGCGGCCCGGCCCACTCGGAAGGCGTGGGGCACACAAAAATATGGTAATCGAGTGGAATTCTAGCTTTTTGGCCGAAAAACGCAATAAATGAGAAATGATCATGGCGGGGCAGTGACTATGGTTCCTTAGGTCGTATTTGATGGCCCGGAAAATTTTAGGCGATCATGGTCGACGGCTCCCGGGAGCACTCGGAAGGCGTAAGCTATAGCACACGAAAATATGCAAATCGCGCGGAGTTCTAATTTTTTGGCCGAAAAATGCAAAGCATTTGGAACGATCATGGTGGGGCGGTGACTATGGTACCTTAGGTCGTATTTGATAGACCGGAAAAATTTTAGGTGATCGGGGTCCGCGGCTCCCCGGACCACTTGGAAGGCGTGGGTATACCACACGAAAATATGGGAATCGGGCGTAATTCTAGTTTTTTGGCCGAAAAATGCAAAACATGAGAAACGATGATCGCAGGGCGGTTACTATGATTCCTTAGGTCGTATTTGACAGCCCAGAAAAATTTTAGGCGATAGGAGTCCGGAGTTCCCGGGTTTACTTGGAAGGCGTGGGCTATAGGACACGAAAATATGGGAATCGTGCGGAATTCTAGTTTTTTGGCCGAAAAACGGAAAAAACTAGAAACGATCATGGCTGGGCGGTGACTATGGTTCCTTAGGTCTTATTTGATAGTCCGGAAAAATTTTAGGCGATAGGGGTCCGCATCTCTTGGGACCACTCGGAATGCGTGGGTATAGCGCACGAAAATATGGGAATCGGGCGAAATTCTAGTTGTTTGGCCGAAAAACGCAAAAAATGAGGAACGATCATGGCGGGGCGGATACTCTGGTTCCTTAGGTCGTATTTAATAGTCTGAAAATTTTTTAGGCGATCGGGGTCCGGAGGTCCCGGGACCCCTCGGAAGGCGTGGGCTATATAACACACAAAAATATGGGAATCGCGCGAAATTCTAGTTGTTTGGCCGAAAAATGCAAAAAATAAGGAACGATCGTGGAAGGGCGGATAATATGGTTCCTTAGGTCGTATTTGATTGCCCGGAAAACTTTTAGGCGATCGGGGTCCGCGGCTCTTGGGACCACTTAGAATACGTGGGTATAGCACACGAAAATATGGGAATCGGGCGAAATTCTAAATCTTTTTCAGTAACATGCAAAAAATGTGGAAAGATCTTGGCAGGGCGGTGACTATGGTTCCTTTGGTCTTATTTGATAGTCCGGAAAAATATTAGGCGATAGGGGTCCGGAGGTCCTGGGACCACTCGGAAGGCGTGGGCTATAACATACAAAAATATGGGAATCGCGCGGAATTCTAGTTGTTTGGCCGAAAAATGCAAAAAATGAGGAACGATAATGGCGAGGCGGATACTATGGTTCCTTAGGTCGTATTTGATAGTCCGGAAACATTTTAGGCGATAGGGGTCAGGAGGTCCCGGGACCACTCGGAAGGCGTGGGCTATAACACACAAAAATATGGGAATAGCGCGGAATTCTAGTTGTTTGGCCGAAAAAAGCAAAACATGAGGAACGATCATGGCGGGGTGGTTACTATGGTTCCTTAGGTCGTATTTGATGGCCCGAAAAATTTTTAGGCGATCGGGGTTCGGGGTTCCCGGGACCCATTGGAAGGCGTGGGCTAAAGCACACGAAAGATATGGAAATCGCGCGGAATTCTAGTTTTTTGGCTGTAAAACGCAAAAGACTAGGAATGATCATGGTGGGGCGGTAACTATGGTTCGTTAGGTCATATTTGATAGTCCGGAAAAATTTTAGGCGATCCGGCTCCTAGGGGCCCGACCCACTCGGAAGGCGTGGGCGATAGCACACAAAAATATAGGAATCGGGCGGAATTCTAGTTTTTTGGCCAAAAATGCAAAAAATGAGAAACGATCATGGCGAGGCGGTGACTATGGTTCCTTAGGTCCTAATTGATGGCCCGAAAATTTTTTAGGCGATCCGAGTCCGGCGGCCCGGCCCACTCGGAAGGCGTGGGCAATAGCACACAAAAATATGGTAATCGAGCAGAATTCTAGTTTTTTGGCCAAAAATGCAAAAAATGCAAAACATGAGGAACGATCATGGCAAGGCGGTGACTATGGTTCCTTAGGTCCTAATTGATGGCCCGAAAATATTTTAGGCGATCCGAGTCCGGCGGCCCGGCCCACTCGGAAGGCGTGGGGCACACAAAAATATGGTAATCGAGCGAAATTCTAGCTTTTTCGCCGAAAAACGCAATAAATGAGGAACGATCATGGCGGGGCGGTGACTATGGTTCCTTAGGTCGTATTTGATGGCCCGGAAAATTTTAGGCGATCGGGGTCCGCGGCTCCCCGGACCACTTGGAAGGCGTGGGTATAGCACACGAAAATATGGGAATCGGGCGTAATTCTAGTTTTTCGGCCGAAAAATGCAAAACATGAGAAACGATGATCGCGGGGCGGTTACTATGGTTCCTTAGGTCGTATTTGATGGCCCAGAAAAAATTTAGGCGATCGGGGTTCGGGGGTCCCGGAACCACTTGGAAGGGTGGGCAATAACACACAAAAATATTGTAATAGGGCGGAATTCTAGTTTTTTGGCTGAAAAACGCAACAAATGAGGAACGATCATGGCTGGGCGGATACTATGGTTCCTTAGGTCGTATTTGATAGTCTGGAAAAATTTTAGGCAATAGGGGTCAGGAGGTCCCGGGATCACTCGGAAGGCATGGGCTATAACGCACAAAAATATGGGAATCGCGCAGAATTCTAGTTGTTTGGCCGAAAAACGAAAAAAATGATGAACGATCATGGCGGGGTGGTTACTATGGTTCCTTAGGTCGTATTTGATGGCCCGGAAAATTTTTAGGCGATCGGGGTTCCCGGGACCCCTTGGAAGGCGTGGGCTGAAGCACACGAAAATATGGAAATCACGCGGAATTCTAGTTTTTTGGCTGAAAAACGCAAAAGACTAGGAACGATTATGGCGGGGCGGCGACTATGGTTCCTTAGGTCATATTTGATAGTCCGGAAAATTTTTAGGAGATCCGGCTCCGGGGGGGCCCGACCCACTCTGAAGGCGTGGGCGATAGCACACAAAAATATGGGAATCGGGCGAAATTCAAGTTTTTTGGCCAAAAATGCAAAAAATGAGAAACGAGCGGTGACTATGGTTCCTTAGGTCCAAATTGATGGCCCGAAAAATTTTTAGCGATCCGAGTCCGGCAGCCCGGCCCAGTCGGAAGGCGTGGGCAATAGCACAGAAAAATATGGTAATCGAGCAGAATTGTAGTTTTTTGGCCAAAAATGCAAAACATGAGGAACGATCATGGCGAGGCGGTGACTATGGTTCCTTAGGTCCTAATTTATGGCCAGAAAATATATTAGGCGATCCGAGTCCGGCGGCCCGGCCCACTCGGAAGGCGTGGGGCACACAAAAATATGGTAATCGAGTGGAATTCTAGCTTTTTGGCCGAAAAATGCAATAAATGAGGAATGATCATGGCGGGGCAGTGACTATGGTTCCTTAGGTCGTATTTGATGGCCCGGAAAATTTTAGGCGATCATGGTCGACGGCTCCCGGGACCACTCGGAAGGCGTAAGCTATAGCACACGAAAATATGCAAATCGCGCGGAGTTCTAATTTTTTGGCCGAAAAATGCAAAGCATTTGGAACGATCATGGTGGGGCGGTGACTATGGTACCTTAGGTCGTATTTGATAGTCCGGAAAAATTTTAGGCGATCGGGGTCCGCGGCTCCCCGGACCACTTGGAAGGCGTGGGTATACCACACGAAAATATGGGAATCGGGCGTAATTCTAGTTTTTTGGCCGAAAAATGCAAAACATGAGAAACGATGATCGCGGGGCGGTTACTATGATTCCTTAGGTCGTATTTGACAGCCCAGAAAAATTTTAGGCGATAGGGGTCCGGAGTTCCCGGGTTTACTTGGAAGGCGTGGGCTATAGGACACGAAAATATGGGAATCGTGCGGAATTCTAGTTTTTTGGCCGAAAAACAGAAAAAACTAGAAACGATCATGGCTGGGCGGTGACTATGGTTCCTTAGGTCTTATTTGATAGTCCGGAAAAATTTTAGGCGATAGGGGTCCGCATCTCTTGGGACCACTCGGAATGCGTGGGTATAGCGCACGAAAATATGGGAATCGGGCGAAATTCTAGTTGTTTGGCCGAAAAACGCAAAAAATGAGGAACGATCATGGCGGGGCGGATACTCTGGTTCCTTAGGTCGTATTTGATAGTCCAAAAAATTTTTAGGCGATCGGGGTCCGGAGGTCCCGGGACTCCTCGGAAGGCGTGGGCTATATAACACACAAAAATATGGGAATCGCGCGGAATTCTAGTTGTTTGGCCGAAAAACGCAAAAAATAAGGAACGATCATGGAAGGGCGGATAATATGGTTCCTTAGGTCGTATTTGATTGCCCGGAAAACTTTTAGGCGATCGGGGTCCGCGGCTCTTGGGACCACTCAGAATACGTGGGTATAGCACACGAAAATATGGGAATCGGGCGAAATTCTAAATCTTTTTCAGTAACATGCAAAAAATGTGGAAAGATCTTGGCAGGGCGGTGACTATGGTTCCTTTGGTCTTATTTGATAGTCCGGAAAAATTTTAGGCGATAGGGGTCCGGAGGTCCTGGGACCACTCGGAAGGCGTGGGCTATAACACACAAAAATATGGGAATCGCGCGGAATTCTAGTTGTTTGGCCGAAAAATGCAAAAAATGAGGACCGATCATGGCGAGGCGGATACTATGGTTCCTTAGGTCGTATTTGATAGTCCGGAAACATTTTAGGCGATAGGGGTCAGGAGGTCCCGGGACCACTCGGAAGGCGTGGGCTATAACACACAAAAATATGGGAATAGCGCGGAATTCTAGTTGTTTGGCCGAAAAAAGCAAAACATGAGGAACGATCATGGCGGGGTGGTTACTATGGTTCCTTAGGTCGTATTTGATGGCCCGGAAAATTTTTAGGCGATCGGGGTTCGGGGTTCCCGGGACCCCTTGGAAGGCGTGGGCTAAAGCACACAAAGATATGGAAATCGCGCGGAATTCTAGTTTTTTCGCTGTAAAACGCAAAAGACTAGGAATGATCATGGCGGGGCGGTGACTATGGTTCGTTAGGTCATATTTGATAGTCCGGAAAAATTTTAGGCGATCCGGCTCCTAGGTGCCCGACCCACTCGGAAGGCGTGGGCGATAGCACACAAAAATATGGGAATCGGGCGGAATTCTAGTTTTTTGGCCAAAAATGCAAAAAATGAGAAACGATCATGGCGAGGCGGTGACTATGGTTCCTTAGGTCCTAATTGATGGCCCGAAAATTTTTTAGGCGATCCGAGTCCGGCGGCCCGGCCCACTCGGAAGGCGTGGGCAATAGCACACAAAAATATGGTAATCGAGCAGAATCCTAGTTTTTTGGCCAAAAATGCAAAAAATGCAAAACATGAGGAACGATCATGGCAAGGCGGTGACTATGGTTCCTTAGGTCCTAATTGATGGCCCGAAAATATTTTAGGCGATCCGAGTCCGGCGGCCCGGCCCACTCGGAAGGCGTGGGGCACACAAAAATATGGTAATCGAGCGAAATTCTAGCTTTTTCGCCGAAAAATGCAATAAATGAGGAACGATCATGGCGGGGCGGTGACTATGGTTCCTTAGGTCGTATTTGATGGCCCGGAAAATTTTAGGCGATCGGGGTCCGCGGCTCCCCGGACCACTTGGAAGGCGTGGGTATAGCACACGAAAATATGGGAATCGGGCGTAATTCTAGTTTTTCGGCCGAAAAATGCAAAACATGAGAAACGATGATCGCGGGATGGTTACTATGGTTCCTTAGGTCGTATTTGACGGCCCAGAAAAAATTTAGGCGATCGGGGTTCGGGGGTCCCGGAACCACTTGGAAGGGTGGGGAATAACACACAAAAATATTGTAATAGGGCGGAATTCTAGTTTTTTGGCTGAAAAATGCAACAAATGAGGAATGATCATGGCTGGGCGGTGACTATGGTTCCTTAGGTCGAATTTGATAGTCCGAAAAAATTTTAGGCGATAGGGGTCCAGAGTTCTCAGGTTGCGTCGGCAATAGCACACAAAAATATGGTAATTGAGCGGAATTCTAGTTTTTTGGCCGAAAAATGCAATAAATGAGGAACGATCATGGCGGGGCGGTGACTATGGTTCCTTAGCTCATATTTGATGGCCCGGAAAATTTTAGGCGATCGGGGTCCACGGTTCCCAGGACCACTCGGAAGGCGTAAGCTATAGCACACGAAAATATGCAAATCGCGCGGAGTTCTAGTGTTTTGGCCGAAAAATGCAAAGCATTTGGAACGATCATGGTGGGGCGGTGACTATGGTACCTTAGGTCGTATTTGATAGTCCAGAAAATTTTTAGGCGATCGGGGTCCGCGGCTCCCCGGACCACTTGGAAGGCGTGGGTATAGCACACGAAAATATGGGAATCGGGCGTAATTCTAGTTTTTTGGCCGAAAAATGCAAAAAATGAGAAACGATGATGGCGGGGCTGTTACTATGGTTCCTTAGGTCGTATTTGACGGCCCGGAAAAATTTTAGGCGATCGGGGTCCGGGGGTCCCGGAACCACTTGGAAGGGTGGGCAATAGCACACAAAAATATTGTAATCGGGCGGAATTCTAGTTTTTTGGCCGAAAAATGCAACAAATGAGGAATAATCATGGCTGGGCAGTGACTATGGTTCCTTAGGTCGTATTTGATAGTCCGGAAAAACTTTAGGCGATAGGGGTCCGGAGTTCCCGGGTTCACTTGGAAGGCGTGGGCTATAGGACACGAAAATATGGGAATTGCGCGGAATTCTTGTTTTTTGGCCGAAAAACGGAAAAAACTAGGAACGATCATGGATGGGCGGTGACTATGGTTCCTTAGGTCTTATTTAATAGTTCGGAAAAATTTTAGGCGATAGGGGTCTGGAGACCCGGGACCACTCGGAAGGTAACACACAAAAATACGGGATTGCGCGGAATTCTAGTTGTTTGGCCGAAAAACGCAAAAAATGAGGAACAATCATGGCGGGGCGGATACTATGGTTCCTTAGGTCGTATTTGATAGTCCGGAAAAATTTTAGGCGATAGGGGTCCGGAGGTCCCGGGACCACTCGGAAGGTGTGGGCTATAACACACAAAAATATGGGAATCGAGCGGAATTCTAGTTGTTTGTCCGAAAACCGCAAAAAATAAGGAACGAACATGGCGGGGCGGATACTATGGTTCCTTAGGTCGTATTTGATTGCCCGAAATATTTTTAGGCGATCGGGGTCCGCGGCACTTGGGACCACTCGGAATGCGTGGGTATAGCACACGAAAATATGGGAATCGGGCGAAATTCTAGGTCTTTTTCAGTAACATGCAAAAAATGTGGAAAGATCTTGGCAGGTCGGTGACTATGGTTCCTTTGGTCTTATTTGATTGTCCGGAAAGATATTAGGCGATGGGGGTCCGGAGGTTTCGGGACCACTCGGAAGGTGTGGGCTATAACACACAAAAATATGGGAATCGCGCGAAATTCTAGTTTTTTGGCCGAAAAACGGAAAAAACTAGGAACGATCATGGCTGGGCAGTGACTATGGTTCCTTAGGTATTATTTGATAGTCCGAAAAAATTTTAGGCGATAGGGGTCCGGAGACCCGGGACCACTCGGAAGGGGTGGGCTATAACACACAAAAATATGGGATCGCGTGAAATTCTAGTTGTTTGGCCGAAAAACGCAAAAAAATGAGGAACGATCATGGCTGGGAGGTGACTATGGTACCTTAGGTCGTATTTGATAGTCCGAAAAAATTTTAGGCGATAGGGTTCCGGAGTTCCCGGGTTCACTTGGAAGGTGTGGGCTATAGGACACGAAAATATGGGAATAGCGCGGAATTCTAGTTTTTTGCCCGAAAAACGGACAAAAATAGGAACGATCATGGCTGGGCGGTGACTATGGTTCCTTAGGTCTTATTTGATAGTCTGGAAAAATTTTAGGCGATAGGGGTCCGGAGACCCGGGACCACTCGGAAGGTATGGGCTATAACACACAAAAATATGGGAATCGCGCGGAATTCTAGTTTTTTGGCCGAAAAACGAAAAAAACTAGGAACGATCATGGCTAGGCGGATACTATGATTCCATAGGCCTTATTTGATAGTCCGGAAAAATTTTAGGCGATCGGGGTCCGCGGCTCTTGGGACCACTCGGAATGCGTGGGTATAGCACACCAAAATATGGGAATCGGGCGAAATTCTAGGTCTTTTTCAGTAACATGCAAAAAATGTGGAAATATCTTGGCAGGGCGGTGACTATGGTTCCTTCGGTCTTATTTGATAGTCCGGAAAAATATTAGGCGATAGGGGTCCGGAGGTCCCGGGACCACTCGGAAGGCGTGGGCTATAACACACAAAAATATGGGAATCGCGCGGTATTCTCGTTGTTTGGCCGAAAAACGCAAATAATAAGGAACGATCATGGCGGGGCGGATACTATGGTTCCTTAGGTCGTATTTTATTGCCCGGAAAAATTTTAGGCGATCGGGGTCCGCGGCTCTTGGGACCACTCAGAATGCGTGGGTATAGCACACGAAAATATGGGAATCGGGCGAAATTCTAGGTTTTTTTCAGTAACATGCAAAAAATGTTGAAAGATCTTGACAGGGCGGTGACTATGGTTCCTTTGGTCTTATTTGATAGTCCGGAAAAATATTAGGCGATAGGGGTCCGGAGGTCCCGGGACCACTCGGAAGGCGTGGGCTATAACACACAAAAATATGGGAATCGCGCGGAATTCTAGTTGTTTGGCCGAAAAATGCAAAAAATGAGGAACGATCATGGCGGGGCAGATACTATGGTTCCTTAGGTCGTATTTGATAGTCCGGTAAAATTTTAGGCGATAGGGGTCAGGAGGTCACGGGACCACACGGAAGGCGTGGGCTATAACACACAAAAATATGGGAATCACGCGGAATTCTAGTTGTTTGGCCGAAAAACGCAAAAAATGAGGAACGATCATGGCGAGGTGGTTACTATGGTTCCTTAGGTCATATTTGATGGCCCGAAAAATTTTTAGGCGATCGGGGTTCGGGGTTCCCTGGACCCCTTGAAGGCGTGGGCTAAAGCACATGAAAATATGGAAATCGCGCGGAATTCTAGTTTTTTGGCTGAAAAATGCAAAAGACTAGGAACGATCATGGCGGGGCGGTGACTATGGTTCCTTTGGTCTTATTTGATAGTCCGGAAAAATATTAGGCGATAGGGGTCCGGAGGTCCCGGGACCACTCGGAAGGCGTGGGCTATAACACACAAAAATATGGGATCGCGCGGAATTCTAGTTGTTTGGCCGAAAAACGCAAAAAATGAGGAACGATCATGGCGGGGCGGATACTATGGTTCCTTAGGTCGTATTTGATAGTCCGGAAAAATTTTAGGCGATAGGGTTCTGGAGGTCCCGGGACCACTCGGAAGGTGTGGGCTATAACACACAAAAATATGGGATCGCGCGAAATTCTAGTTGTTTGGCCGAAAAACGCAAAAAAATGAGGAACGATCATGGCTGGGAGGTGACTATGGTACCTTAGGTCGTATTTGATAGTCCGAAAAAATTTTAGGCGATAGGGTTCCGGAGTTCCCGGGTTCACTTGGAAGGTGTGGGCTATAGGACACGAAAATATGGGAATAGCGCGGAATTCTAGTTTTTTGCCCGAAAAACGGACAAAAATAGGAACGATCATGGCCGGGCGGTGACTATGGTTCCTTAGGTCTTATTTGATAGTCCGGAAAAATTTTAGGCGATAGGGGTCTGGAGACCCGGGACCACTCGGAAGGTATGGGCTATAACACACAAAAATATGGGAATCGCGCGGAATTCTAGTTTTTTGGCCGAAAAACGAAAAAAACTAGGAACGATCATGGCTAGGAGGATACTATGATTCCATAGGCCTTATTTGATAGTCCGAAAAAATTTTAGGCGATCGGGGTCCGCGGCTCTTGGGACCACTCGGAATGCGTGGGTATAGCACACCAAAATATGGGAATCGGGCGAAATTCTAGGTCTTTTTCAGTAACATGCAAAAAATGTGGAAATATCTTGGCAGGGCAGTGACTATGGTTCCTTCGGTCTTATTTGATAGTCCGGAAAAATATTGGGCGATAGGGGTCCGGAGGTCCCGGGACCACTCGGAAGGCGTGGGCTATAACACACAAAAATATGGGAATCGCGCGGAATTCTAGTTGTTTGGCCGAAAAATGCAAAAAATGAGGAACGATCATGGCGGGGCAGATACTATGGTTCCTTAGGTCGTATTTGATAGTCCGGTAAAATTTTAGGCGATAGGGGTCAGGAGGTCACGGGACCACACGGAAGGCGTGGGCTATAACACACAAAAATATGGGAATCACGCGGAATTCTAGTTGTTTGGCCGAAAAACGCAAAAAATGAGGAACGATCATGGCGGGGTGGTTACTATGGTTCCTTAGGTCATATTTGATGGCCCGAAAAATTTTTAGGCGATCGGGGTTCGGGGTTCCCTGGACCCCTTGAAGGCGTGGGCTAAAGCACATGAAAATATGGAAATCGCGCGGAATTCTAGTTTTTTGGCTGAAAAATGCAAAAGACTAGGAACGATCATGGCGGGGCGGTGACTATGGTTCCTTTGGTCTTATTTGATAGTCCGGAAAAATATTAGGCGATAGGGGTCCGGAGGTCCCGGGACCACTCGGAAGGCGTGGGCTATAACACACAAAAATATGGGATCGCGTGGAATTCTAGTTGTTTGGCCGAAAAACGCAAAAAATGAGGAACGATCATGGCGGGGCGGATACTATGGTTCCTTAGGTCGTATTTGATAGTCCGGAAAAATTTTAGGCGATAGGGTTCTGGAGGTCCCGGGACCACTCGGAAGGTGTGGGCTATAACACACAAAAATATGGGAATCGCGCGGAATTCTAGTTGTTTGGCCGAAAAACGCAAAAAATGAGGAACGATCATGGCGGGGTGGTTACTATGGTTCCTTAGGTCGTATTTGATGGCCCGGAAAATTTTTAAGCGATCGGGGTTCAGGGTTCCCTGGACCCCTTGGAAGGCGTGGGCTAAAGCACATGAAAATATGGAAATCGCGCGGAATTCTAGTTTTTTGGCTGAAAAATGCAAAAGACTAGGAACGATCATGGCGGGGCGGTGACTATGGTTCCTTTGGTCTTATTTGATAGTCCGGAAAAATATTAGGCGATAGGGGTCCGGAGGTCCCGGGACCACTCGGAAGGCGTGGGCTATAACACACAAAAATATGGGAATCGCGCGGAATTCTAGTTGTTTGGCCGAAAAACGCAAAAAATGAGGAACGATCATGGCGGGGCGGATACTATGGTTCCTTAGGTCGTATTTGATAGTCCGGAAAAATTTTAGGCGATAGGGGTCAGGAGGTCCCGGGACCACTCGGAAGGTGTGGGCTATAACACACAAAAATATGGGAATCGCGCGGAATTCTAGTTGTTTGGCCGAAAAACGCAAAAAATGAAGAACGATCATGGCGGGGTGGTTACTATGGTTCCTTAGGTCGTATTTGATGGCCCGGAAAATTTTTAAGCGATCGGGGTTCGGGGTTCCCTGGACCCCTTGGAAGGCGTGGGCTAAAGCACATGAAAATATGGAAATCGCGCGGAATTCTAGTTTTTTGGCTGAAAAATGCAAAAGACTAGGAACGATCATGGCGGGGCGGTGACTATGGTTCCTTTGGTCTTATTTGATAGTCCGGAAAAATATTAGGCGATTGGGGTCCGGAGGTCCCGGGACCACTCGGAAGGCGTGGGCTATAACACACAAAAATATGGGATCGCGCGGAATTCTAGTTGTTTGGCCGAAAAACGCAAAAAATGAGGAACGATCATGGCGGGGCGGATACTATGGTTCCTTAGGTCGTATTTTATTGCCCGGAAAAATTTTAGGCGATCGGTGTCCGCGGCTCTTGGGACCACTCAGAATGCGTGGGTATAGCACAGAAAATATGGGAATCGGGCGAAATTCTAGGTCTTTTTCAGTAACATGCAAAAAATGTGGAAAGATCTTGACAGGGCGGTGACTATGGTTCTTTTGGTCTTATTTGATAGTCCGAAAAAATATTAGGCGATAGGGGTCCGGAGGTCCCGGGACCACTCGGAAGGCGTGGGCTATAACACACAAAAATATGGGAATCACGCGGAATTCTAGTTGTTTGGCCGAAAAACGCAAAAAATGAGGAACGATCATGGCGGGGTGGTTACTATGGTTCCTTAGGTCGTATTGGATGGCCTGGAAAATTTTTAGGCGATCGGGGTTCGGGGTTCCCTGGACCCCTTGGAAGGCGGTGGCTAAAGCACATGAAAATATGAAAATCGCGCGGAATTCTAGTTTTTTGGCTAAAAAATGCAAAAGACTAGGAACGATCATGGCGGGGTGGTGACTATGGTTCCTTTGGTCTTATTTGATAGTCCGGAAAAATATTCGGCGATAGGGGTCCGGAGGTCCCGGGACCACTCGGAAGGCGTGGGCTATAACACACAAAAATAGGGGAATCGCGCGGAATTCTAGTTTTTTTGGCCGAAAAACGGAAAAAATTAGGAACGATCATGGATAGGCGGCGACTATGGTTCCTTAGGTCTTATGTGATAGTCCAGAAAAATTTTAGGCGATAGGGGTCTGGAGGTCCCGGGACCACTCGGAAGGTGTGGGCTATAACACACAAAAATATGGGAATCGCGCGAAATTCTAGTTGTTTGGCCGAAAAACGCAAAAAATGAGGAACGATCATGGCGGGGTGGTTACTATGGTTCCTTAGGTCATATTTGATGGCCCGGAAAATTTTTAGGCGATCGGGGTTCGGGGTTCCCTGGACCCCTTGGAAGGCGTGGGCTAAAGCACATGAAAATATGGAAATCGCGCGGAATTCTAGTTTTTTGGCTGAAAAATGCAAAAGACTAGGAACGATCATGGCGGGGCGGTGACTATGGTTCCTTTGGTCTTATTTGATAGTCCGGAAAAATATTAGGCGATAGGGGTACGGAGGTCCCGGGACCACTCGGAAGGCGTGGGCTATAACACACAAAAATGGGGGAATCGCGCGGAATTCTAGTTTTTTGGCCGAAAAACGGAAAACATTAGGAACGATCATGGCTAGGCGGCGACTATGTTTCCTTAGGTCTTATTTGATAGTCCGGAAAAATTTTAGGCGATCGGGGTCCTCGGCTCTTGGGACCACTCGGAATGCGTGGGTATAGCACACGAAAATATGGGAATCGGGCAAAATTCTAGGTATTTTTCAGTAACATGCATAAAATGTGGAAAGATCTTGGCAGGGCGGTGACTATGGTTCCTTCGGTCTTATTCGATAGTCCGGAAATATATTAGGTGATAGGGGTCCGGAGGTCCCGGGACCACTCGGAAGGCGTGGGCTATAACACACAAAAATATGGGAATCGCGCGGAATTCTAGTTGTTTGGCCGAAAAATGCAAAAAATGCGGAACGATCATGGAGGGGCGGATACTATGGTTCCTTAGGTCTTATTTGATAGTCCGGTAAAATTTTAGGCGATAGGGGTCAGGAGGTCACGGGACCACTCGGAAGGCGTGGGCTATAACACACAAAAATATGGGAATCGCGCGAAATTCTAGTTGTTTGGCCGAAAAACGTAAAAAATGAGGAACGATCATGAAGGGGTGGTTACTATGGTTCCTTTGGTCGTATTTGATGGCTCGGAAAATTTTTAGGCGATCGGGGTTCGGGGTTCCCTCGACCCCTTGGAAGGCATGGGCTAAAGCACATGAAAATATGGAAATCGCGCGGAATTCTAGTTTTTTGGCTGAAAAATGCAAATGACTAGGAACGATCACGGCGGGGCGGTGACTATGGTTCCTTTGGTCTTATTTGATAGTCCGGAAAAATATTGGGCGATAGGGGTCCGGAGGTCCCGGGACCACTCGGAAGGCGTGGGCTATAACACACAAAAATATGGGAATCGCGCGGTATTCTCGTTGTTTGGCCGAAAAACGCAAAAAATAAGGAACGATCATGGCGGGGCGGACACTATGGTTCCATAGGTCGTATTTTATTGCCCGGAAAAATTTTAGGCGATCGGGGTCCGCGGCTCTTGGGACCACTCAGAATGCGTGGGTATAGCACACGAAAATATGGGAATCGGGCGAAATTCTAGGTCTTTTTCAGTAACATGTAAAAAATGTGGAAAGATCTTGACAGGGCGGTGACTATGGTTCCTTTGGTCTTATTTGATAGTCCGGAAAAATATTAGGCGATAGGGGTCCGGAGGTCCCGGGACCACTCGGAAGGCGTGGGCTATAACACACAAAAATATGGGAATCGCGCGGAATTCTAGTTGTTTGGCCGAAAAACGCAAAAAATGAGGAACGATCATGGCGGGGCGGATACTATGGTTCCTTAGGTCGTATTTGATAGTCCGGAAAAATTTTAGGCGATAGGGGTCTGGAGGTCCCTGGACAACTCGGAAGGTGTGGGCTATAACACACAAAAATATGGGAATCGCGCGGAATTCTAGTTGTTTGGCCGAAAAACGCAAAAAATGAGGAACGATCATGGCGGGGTGGTTACTATGGTTCCTTAGGTCATATTTGATGGCCCGGAAAATTTTTAGGCGATCGGGGTTCGGGGTTCCCTGGACCCCTTGGAAGGCGTGGGCTAAAGCACATGAAAATATGGAAATCGCGCGGAATTCTAGTTTTTTGGCTGAAAAATGCAAAAGACTAGGAACGATCATGGCGGGGCGGTGACTATGGTTCCTTTGGTCTTATTTGATAGTCCGGAAAAATATTAGGCGATAGGGGTACGGAGGTCCCGGGACCACTCGGAAGGCGTGGGCTATAACACACAAAATGGGGGAATCGCGCGGAATTCTAGTTTTTTGGCCGAAAAACGGAAAACATTAGGAACGATCATGGCTAGGCGGCGACTATGTTTCCTTAGGTCTTATTGGATAGTCCGGAAAAATTTTAGGCGATCGGGGTCCTCGGCTCTTGGGACCACTCGGAATGCGTGGGTATAGCACACGAAAATATGGGAATCGGGCAAAATTCTAGGTCTTTTTCAGTAACATGCAAAAAATGTGGAAAGATCTTGGCAGGGCGGTGACTATGGTTCCTTCGGTCTTATTTGATAGTCCGGAAATATATTAGGTGATAGGGGTCCGGAGGTCCCGGGACCACTCGGAAGGCGTGGGCTATAACACACAAAAATATGGGAATCGCGCGGAATTCTAGTTGTTTGGCCGAAAAATGCAAAAAATGAGGAACGATCATGGAGGGGCGGATACTATGGTTCCTTAGGTCTTATTTGATAGTCCGGTAAAATTTTAGGCGCTAGGGGTTAGGAGGTCACGGGACCACTCGGAAGGCGTGGGCTATAACACACAAAAATTTGGGAATCGCGCGGAATTCTAGTTGTTTGGCCGAAAAACGTAAAAAATGAGGAACGATCATGAAGGGGCGGTTACTATGGTTCCTTTGGTCGTATTTGATGGCCCGGAAAATTTTTAGGCAATCGGGGTTCGGGGTTCCCTCGACCCCTTGGAAGGCGTGGGCTAAAGCACATGAAAATATGGAAATCGCGCGGAATTCTAGTTTTTTGGCTGAAAAATGCAAAAGACTAGGAACGATCATGGCGGGGCGGTGACTATGGTTCCTTTGGTCTTATTTGATAGTCCGGAAAAATATTGGGCGATAGGGGTCCGGAGGTCCCGGGACCACTCGGAAGGCGTGGGCTATAACACACAAAAATATGGGAATCGCGCGGTATTCTCGTTGTTTGGCCGAAAAACGCAAAAAATAAGGAACGCTCATGGCGGGGCGGATACTATGGTTCCATAGGTCGTATTTTATTGCCCGGAAAAATTTTAGGCGATCGGGGTCCGCGGCTCTTGGAACCACTCAGAATGCGTGGGTATAGCACACGAAAATATGGGAATCGGGCGAAATTCTAGGTCTTTTTCAGTAACATGTAAAAAATGTGGAAAGATCTTGACAGGGCGGTGACTATGGTTCCTTTGGTCTTATTTGATAGTCCGGAAAAATATTAGGCGATAGGGGTCCGGAGGTCCCGGGACCACTCGGAAGGCGTGGGCTATAACACACAAAAATATGGGAATCGCGCGGAATTCTAGTTGTTTGGCCGAAAAACGCAAAAAATGAGGAACGATCATGGCGGGGCGGATACTATGGTTCCTTAGGTCGTATTTGATAGTCCAGAAAAATTTTAGGCGATAGGGGTCTGGAGGTCCCGGGACCACTCGGAAGGTGTGGGCTATAACACACAAAAATATGGGAATCGTGCGGAATTCTAGTTGTTTGGCCGAAAAACGCAAAAAATGAGGAACGATCATGGCGGGGTGGTTACTATGGTTCCTTAGGTCGTATTTGATGGCCCGGAAAATTTTTAGGCGATCGGGGTTCGGGGTTCCCTGGACCCCTTGGAAGGCGTGGGCTAAAGCACATGAAAATATGGAAATCGCGCGGAATTCTAGTTTTTTGGCTGAAAAATGCAAAAGACTAGGAACGATCATGGCGGGGCGGTGACTATGGTTCCTTTGGTCTTATTTGATAGTCCGGAAAAATATTAGGCGATAGGGGTCCGGAGGTCCCGGGACCACTCGGAAGGCGTGGGCTATAACACACAAAAATATGGGAATCGCGCGGTATTCTCGTTGTTTGGCCGAAAAACACAAATAATAAGGAACGATCATGGCGGGGTGGATACTATGGTTCCTTAGGTCGTATTTTATTGCCCGGAAAAATTTTAGGCGATCGGGGTCCGCGGATCTTGGGACCACTCAGAATGCGTGGGTATAGCACACGAAAATATGGGAATCGGGCGAAATTCTAGGTCTTTTTCAGTGACATGCAAAAAATGTTGAAAGATCTTGACAGGGCGATGACTATGGTTCCTTTGGTCTTATTTGATAGTCCAGAAAAATATTAGGCGATAGGGGTCCGGAGGTCCCGGGACCACTCGGAAGGCGTGGGCTATAACACACAAAAATATGGGAATCGCGCGGAATTCTAGTTGTTTGGCCGATAAACGCAAAAAATGAGGAACGATCATGGCGGGGCGGATACTATGGTTCCTTAGGTCGTATTTGATAGTCCGGAAAAATTTTAGGCGATAGGGGTCTGGAGGTCCCGGGACCACCTGGAAGGTGTGGGCTATAACACACAAAAATATGGGAATCGCGCGGAATTCTAGTTGTTTGGCCGAAAAATGCAAAAAATGAGGAACGATCATGGCGGGGTGGTTACTATGGTTCCTTAGGTCGTATTTGATGGCCCGGAAAATTTTTAGGCGATCGGGGTTCGGGGTTCCCTGGACCCCTTGGAAGGCGTGGGCTAAAGCACATGAAAATATGGAAATCGCGCGGAATTCTAGTTTTTTGGCTGCAAAATGCAAAAGACTAGGAACGATCATGGCGGGGCGGTGACTATGGTTCCTTTGGTCTTATTTGATAGTCCAGAAAAATATTAGGCGATAGGGGTCCGGAGGTCCCGGGACCACTCGGAAGGCATGGGCTATAACACACAAAAATAGGGGAATCGCGCGGAATTCTAGTTTTTTGGCCGAAAAACGGAAAAAATTAGGAACGATCATGGCTAGGCGGCGACTATGGTTCCTTAGGTCTTATTTGATAGTCCGGAAAAATTTTAGGCGATAGGGGTCTGGAGGTCCCGGGACCACTCGGAAGGTGTGGGCTATAACACACAAAAATATGGGAATCGCGCGGAATTCTAGTTGTTTGGCCGAAAGACGCAAAAAATGAGGAACGATCATGGCGGGGTGGTTACTATGGTTCCTTAGGTCGTATTTGATGGCCCGGAAAATTTTTAGGCGATCGGGGTTCGGGGTTCCCTGGACCCCTTGGAAGGCGTGGGCTAAAGCACATGAAAATATGGAAATCGCGCGGAATTCTAGTTTTTTGGCTGAAAAATGCAAAAGACTAGGAACGATCATGGCGGGGCGGTGACTATGGTTCCTTTGGTCTTATTTGATAGTCCGAAAAAATATTAGGCGATAGGGGTCCGGAGGTCCCGGGACCACTCGGAAGGCGTGGGCTATAACACACAAAAATATGGGAATCGCGCGGTATTCTCGTTGTTTGGCCGAAAAATGCAAATAATAAGGAACGATCATGGCGGGGCGGATACTATGGTTCCTTAGGTCGTATTTTATTGCCCGGAAAAATTTTAGGCGATCGGGGTCCGCGGATCTTGGGACCACTCAGAATGCGTGGGTATAGCACACGAAAATATGGGAATCGGGCGAAATTCTAGGTCTTTTTCAGTGACATGCAAAAAATGTTGAAAGATCTTGACAGGGCGGTGACTATGGTTCCTTTGGTCTTATTTGATAGTCCGGAAAAATATTAGGCGATAGGGGTCCGGAGGTCCCGGGACCACTCGTAAGGCGTGGACTATAACACACAAAAATATGGGAATCGCGCGGAATTCTAGTTGTTTGGCCGAAAAACGCATAAAATGAGGAACGATCATGGCGGGGCGGATACTATGGTTCCTTAGGTCGTATTTGATAATCCGGAAAAATTTTAGGCAATAGGGGTCTGGAGGTCCCGGGACCACTCGGAAGGTGTGGGCTATAACACACAAAAATACGGGAATCGCGCGGAATTCTAGTTGTTTGGCCGAAAAATGCAAAAAATGAGGAACGATCATGGCGGGGTGGTTACTATGGTTCCTTAGGTCGTATTTGATGGCCCGGAAAATTTTTAGGCGGTCGGGGTTTGGGGTTCCCTGGACCCCTTGGAAGGCGTGGGCTAAAGCACATGAAAATATGGAAATCGCGCGGAATTCTAGTTTTTTGGCTGAAAAATGCAAAAGACTAGGAACGATCATGGTGGGGCGGTGACTATGGTTCCTTTGGTCTTATTTGATAGTCCGGAAAAATATTAGGCGATAGGGGTCCGGAGGTCCCGGGACCACTCGGAAGGCGTGGGCTATAACACACAAAAATAGGGAAATCGCGCGGAATTCTAGTTTTTTGGCCGAAAAACGGAAAAAATGAGGAACGATCATGGAGGGGTGGTTACTATGGTTCCTTAGGTCGTATTTGATGGCCCGGAAAATTTTTAGGCGATCGGGGTTCGGGGTTCCCTGGACCCCTTGGAAGGCGTGGGCTAAAGCACATGAAAATATGGAAATCGCGCGGAATTCTAGTTTTTTGGCTGAAAAATGCAAAAGACTAGGAACGATCATGGCAGGGCGGTGACTATGGTTCCTTTGGTCTTATTTGATAATCCGGAAAAATATTAGGCAATAGGGGTCCGGAGGTCCCGGGACCACTCGGAAGGCGTGGGCTATAACACACAAAAATATGGGAATCGCGCGGTATTCTCATTGTTTGGCCGAAAAACGCAAATAATAAGGAACGATCATGGCGGGGCGGATACTATGGTTCCTTAGGTCGTATTTTATTGCCCGGAAAAATTTTAGGCGATCGGGGTCTGCGGCTCTTGGGACCACTCAGAATGCGTGGGTATAGCACACGAAAATATGGGAATCGGGCGAAATTCTAGGTTTTTTTCAGTAACATGCAAAAAATGTTGAAAGATCTTGACAGGGCGGTGACTATGGTTCCTTTGGTCTTATTTGATAGTCCGGAAAAATATTAGGCGATAGGGGTCCGGAGGTCCCGGGACCACTCGGAAGGCGTGGGCTATAACACACAAAAATATGGGAATCGCGCGGAATTCTAGTTGTTTGGCCGAAAAATGCAAAAAATGAGGAACGATCATGGAGGGGCGGATACTATGGTTCCTTAGGTCTTATTTGATAGTCCGGTAAAATTTTAGGCGATAGGGGTCAGGAGGTCACGGGACCACTCGGAAGGCGTGGGCTATAACACACAAAAATATGGGAATCGCGCGGAATTCTAGTTGTTTGGCCGAAAAACGTAAAAAATGAGGAACGATCATGAAGGGGTGGTTACTATGGTTCCTTAGGTCGTATTTGATGGCCCGGAAAATTTTTAGGCGATCGGGGTTCGGGGTTCCCTGGACCCCTTGGAAGGCGTGGGCTAAAGCACATGAAAATATGGAAATCGCGCGGAATTCTAGTTTTTTGGCTGAAAAATGCAAAAGACTAGGAACGATCATGGCGGGGAGGTGACTATGGTTCCTTAGGTTGTATTTGATAGTCCGGAAAATGTTTAGGCGATCCGGCTCCGGGGGCCCGACCCACTCGGAAGGCGTGGGCGATAGCACACAAAAATATGGGAATCGGGCGGAATTCTAGTTTTTTGGCCAAAAAATGCAAAAAATGAGGGATGATCAGGGCGAGGCGGTGACTATGGTTCCTTAGGTCCTAATTGATGGCCCGAAAACGTTTTAGGCGATCCGAGTCCGGCGGCCCGGCCCACTCGGAAGGCGTGGGCAATAGCACACAAAAATATGGTAATCGAGCGGAATTCTAGTTTTTTGGCCGAAAAACGCAATAAATGAGGAACGATAATGGCGGGGTGGTGACTATGGTTCCTTAGGTACGGGACCACTCGGAAGGCGTAAGCTATAGCACACTAAAATATGCAAATCGCGCGGAGTTCTAGTTTTTTGGCCGAAAAATGCAAAGCATTTGGAACGATCATGGTGGGGCGGTGACTATGGTACCTTAGGTCGTATTTGATAGACCGGAAAATTTTTAGGCAATCGGGGTCCGCGGCTCCCCGGACCACTTGGAAGGCGTGGGTATGGCACACGAAAATATGGGAATCGGGCGTAATTCTAGTATTTTGGCCGAAAAATGCAAAAAATGAGAAACGATGATGGCGGGGCGGATACTATGGTTCCTTAGGTCGTATTTGATAGTCCGGAAAATTTTAGGCGATAGGGGTCCGGAGGTCCCGGGACCACTCGGAAGGCGTGGGCTATAACACACAAAAATATGGGAATCACGCGAAATTCTAGTTGTTTGGCCGAAAAACGCAAAAAATGAGGTACGATCATGGTGGGGCGGATACTATGGTTCCTTAGGTCGTATTTGATAGTCCGGAAAAATTTTAGGCGATAGGGGTCAGGAGGTCCCGGGACCACTCGGAAGGCGTGGGCTATAACACAAAAAAATATGGGAATCCCGCGGAATTCTAGTTGTTTGGCCGAAAAACGCAAAAAATGAGGAACGATCATGGCGGGGTGGTTACTATGGTTCCTTAGGTGGTATTTGATGGCCCGGAAAATTTATAGGCGATCGGGGTTCGGGGTTCGGGGTTCGGGGTTCCTGGGACCCCTTGGAAGGGGTGGGCTAAAGCACAAGAAAATATGGAAATCGCGCGAAATTCTAGTTTTTTGGCTGAAAAATGCAAAAGACTAGGAACGATAATGGCGGGGAGGTGACTATGGTTCCTTAGGTCGTATTTGATAGTCCGGAAAATTTATAGGCGATCCGGCTCCGGGGGGCCCGACCCAATCGGAAGGCGTGGGCGATAGCACACAAAAATATGGGAATCGGGCGGAATTGTAGTTTT